>NC_052159.1:93607168-93904712 GCF_902713615.1 Scyliorhinus canicula | reverse complement strand
CCCCCCCCCCCCCCCCCCACCCCCCCCCCCCCCCCCCCCCCCCCCCCCCCCCCACACACACACCACCGCCACCATCTGGCCTGGACTTGCAAAATCCTACCAACTGTCCTGGCTTGAGACAATTCACACCTCTTGAACCTGGGATTACCCCTCTCTCTGGATCTGTAAAGACTTCTTTGACTTTGTCTATATATATATGTTTCTGGAACCTACCTCTTCATTCTCCTGAGGAAGGAGCAGCGCTCCGAAAGCTTGTGATTCGAAACAAACCTGTTGGACTTTAACCTGGTGTTGTAAGACTTCTTGCTGTGCTCACCGCAGTCCAACGCCGGCATCTTCACATCATTTCTTTTTGATAGTGACAGCAGGAATTCTGACAGGCCTGCACAAGTCCCAACCATTTCACTGTGCATGCCCAGCAGCCTTTCCTGTTGGCCGCAGCATTGATGTCCCCATCTGTGCATTCTGTAGCACAACATTTGGGTCACTTTTCCTTCTGGCAAACTGGCAACTGCTTACCCTTGTCCCCTGCTCCTTTTGCAGGCCCCTCCTACCCACTAACTCACCATATGCAAATGCTGCCACTATGCTGCCCTCTATATTACACATGTCAGTATCTGAGCAGGTGACTGCAAATATGAGATTGAATGAAGAAATTTCTTAACCTGTCTCGTGTTTCTCTTTCACTTCATGTTCCTGTGCCACTGCTGGGCCAAGTAGTGGTTCTTGGGTATCTGAAAGTAGAAAAGCACAGGGTATGGTTTTGGTAAGTGGAGGGTGGCAATGCAAGAGATAATGCTATACCATCTGTACCTTATAAACCACAAGAAATGGTGAATTGAGGAGAAAGTAGGATGTGCAAATGAGGATTTGAAGATTAGGTAGGAACATAACTGCACTTTCAATAATGCCAGCCCTGCTGACCATGGCCTTTGTTGTACCGCTCCAATGATGGTGAGCAGGATCTCCTCCATAAGGGTGAGGACCATGTCCCGTGCTGGTTAGGATGTAGCTACTTGCAGTTATAGAGCAATAAAGTAATTTACCACATAGAAAGAAGCCATTTGGCTTATAAGCCCATGCCAGCTTCTTGCGGAGCAGTCAAATAAGTTCCACTCCATCCCTGTAGCCCTGCAAGTTTTTTTTCTTTCAAGTGCCTATCCAGTTTCCTTTTGGGTAGCAAGTTCCAGGTCATTACCACTCACTACATAAAAAACGGGCTGTCCTCCTGGTTCAATGGTCTTGGCTGACCGGGATCATGCTGATACTCTTCTGTGCTACAGAAACAATGGTCTCTATAGCGCTTCGAGAGTAGTAGAGGCAAGTGGAAAATTGTTCACGTGAGGCTTCTTGCACATGGCTCTCGTCACTCTGGCCAAAGAGCAATTTCTCTAAAAGCATTCATGTTCAGACAGGAAGACCATCCGTCTCTGGTCCTCCAGAATGTCCTTTACCTGGAAGTGATGGGGTGGGATGCCATAGAATCCTACAGTGCAGAAGGAGGCCATTCGACCCAAAGAGCACCCTACCTAGGCCCATTCCCCTTCCCTATCCCTGCAACCTAACCTACACACCTTTGGACACTAAGGGGAAATTTACCATGGTCAATCCACCTAATCTGCACACCTTTTGGACTCTGGGATGAAACCAGAACACCCGGAGGAAGGCCACTCCGTCACCGGGGAAAAGTGCAAACTCCACACAGACAGTGACCCAAGGTTGGAATTGAACCCAGGTCCCTGGCGCAGTGCGGCAGCAGTGCTAACCTTGTCTAGAGGGAGGTCAGGTGAAGGACATAGTACTGGCCGGTTAGCTTGAAATTGGTAGGAAACATGCACAATAAATATCATTTCAATTTGTTCACACAGCCACTGAAGTGTTGTCAATGCAGGCTGCAGGCAACCCTGCTTTGGTAATGGCTCTCATCCAGATGAGGCGATGGGGGCCCATTGGTGACTGATACAGGGCCACGAAGAGCAAGGGCCTGAGCAGCCAGAGGCACTAGGGCCTTTAAAAGGTCAAGGTGCTTGCAAACATAGCCTATTGCAATGGCGAGCATTTGCCCAATGTGGGTGTATCACCCGCTGTGCTCCTGTCTAGAGCTCTGCAAAAACAATGCCAGAGGTGTCCTCGTAGTTCAGGATGTGGTTGCTCACGTCTGCAAGCTTCTCCAGCAGGAGGTTTGGATGTAAGGACTCTGGAGGTGTAACACTGTGCTCCTGGCCTGCAGTGAGTGAACGTCTGTCTGGATGCCCTTTAAATATGGTGCCAGGATCTTCAACCCCACGAGGTGATAGCAGGACGGGCGACTTCCTGCACTTGGCCACAAGATTTGCTAAGTTTCTCGCTGATAAATAATTAATGTTTTTAAAATTTAGAATACCCAATTCATTTTTTCCAATTAATGGGCAATTTAGTGTGGCCAATCCACATACTCTGCACATCTTTTGTGTTGGGGTGAGACCCAAGCAGACACTGGGAGAATATGCAAACTCCACACAGTCAGTGACCCGGGCTTAATTAATGAGTTGAAAGTCAAAGATCATGCATGTTTATCCCTCAGGAATCACTCCAAATTTCCCACCAGCCACCGCACTTAGTCTCCAGAATGGAAAATTTACTGTGGTTGGGTGACATGCCTGTCATAGTTGGATAGCTGGCAATGTTGGTGTAAAATGTATTGGATGAGGTGAAGCTATGAATATTATGAGTTGTATACTGTGGTGTTATTGAGCAGTGTCTGAGGTTACTGGTTCATTTGTGAAGATGTGACATTTGAAAATGCATCCAGTGACCACTTGAGAGGTTACTCTATCGTGACCTCTTGCGGCACTCTATCCAAGTCGTCACTGCTATAATGTTGGTATTTACTGTGACGGCTAACATCTGCTGCCTTTGCAGCATCTGTTCAGAAGGCCTCCTTCTCCCTTGAGGTTATAGACCCTTTCTCCTTTTGCTTGCCGCCAGCAACGAGGCCTCCGGTGCCGTGCCCCAAGCACCTTCGAGTCCACTGCCTGTCCTTTACCACCATACTCACTCTTCTGCTGTTCAAACACTGTCTTTCCTCCGCTACTTCCCGGGGGTGCTACAGTTATAATGCACCTCACCTTTAAGAGGTGCAGGTAGACTTTATTAGTGGAAGGAAGCTTTAGGTAGTGCTCGTCTTGCACAAACTGACTGTCTGCAGCTGCTTAACAGCGCATTCAGCTCTGGGCTGCACGTTAACAAAATTAAAATTTGCAGACAGTGCTCTCTTCATTGAAGGAATGGGTACTGGTTAACCATACATCATGTTTCCTGCGTCTATTTTCAGGCCTTTCCCAATTTTTTCCCATCTCTTTTTTTAATGGTATCAAATAACTATATAGTAAATGCCATTATGCCACAATCACATTTAACCCCAACCAGCTTTATCTGATACATTAAAACAAAATCACATAAATGAAAGGATTAAAGAGGTAATTGAACCCTTGTATTGGTTCTGCTTTAAGAGATTTGATTCAGTGTATATATTGCATTTTAATTTGACTGAAACTTTTTCTCCATTTCAATACTGTTTTAGGCAGATGCATTGTGTGCCTTGGACCTTCTGAGCTGCGCTGGATTAGTAAACCATTTTGGTCGGTCAATGTCTGTTGAGAAGATTGACATTAGCCCTGTGCTGATGCAGAAAGGAAATACTAAGCTGGCGCTCTATGGCTTAGGTGAGATTTTCGAGCTTGGTGAAAACAAAAACCTATTTTTTTTGAGTGTATTGGCATTATTACGGTTTATTATGAACCGCAAGTTTTCTCATGTCTGGTTCAGGAATAAAGAGCTTGCGTTTTTATGATTCTTTGTGTATTCTGAAATCCCAAAATGCTCTGTGAGTTAATGTCACTACATAAATGAGTGACCAGTAAATGTGTTGGGGTGTGCTTATTGAGATGAACAATAGCTAAGGCGTTAGAAAATCTTGAATCTAATGGCTGCCTGGTGCTGTCCTGCCCCAGAGTGATCTTGCCAGATGTGGAGTCTGACCAGCACAGGCCATCTATCCAGTAGTGGCAGGTAGCTAATTGGGCTCAATTTAAGTTCTCACTTAGGGTCAGATTGATGATGCTGCTGTGATCTTGTATTCCTGCGAGTACGCCCACTTCTCCCAGTTGGAAATAGCTGCAGACTTCTGTTTCTGTGGAATCAGCTTCTTAATTGGTTGCTTCCCGGAAGATTGTGACCAGTGCCTCGCAGCAGCCACCTGTGGGTTCCCGACACTGAACTGAGACTGACTTCGGGGTCCAACATTCTCGGGACCATTCAGCTCCCCGGCTCTTTTTCTAGTAGTGCTATCAAATTGTTTATATCCACCTGATGAGGAAAACTGGGCTTTAGGATGCTGTAACGTTTGCTGTTCTATGTGTTTTAAGGGTGTACAGTAGCATCCTGCTTTTGAAAGTGTATAATCTCTGGGATTTGGTCAATGAACTATCCTCCGAGAACAGCATGCTTATTTCACTATTTTATGCTTCACATTCGCGTCACTCTCATTTTTAGCATAGTTGCCAAAGCTAATTGCAGAAATCCCTGAATGGTAGATTGTTAGAATTTTGGTATCAGCACAAAATATTTCGTTTACATTTAACAAATGTAGACTAATGCGACTTCTCTGTTCATTCCTGTGGCTTACTGTTTGGCTACATAATTAATGCTGAACGTGTGGAGATGGCAGCCAGTCAACTAACTTGACAGATATGCCATTTGAGCAAGTGGGTCCTAACTGATTTGAACATTGTAGGAGCTACGTTACTTTTTGTTGTTTGTCTGGTATTAATATCATTGATCTTGAACAATGATCCGAACTGCCTAGCTCCTCATATGCTGGGGAACACCATACATCATGCATCTAATTTAACCAATCACCTCTGCTATTCGACTGAATGGCAAGTTAAGTTGATGGAGGCATAATCCTATGATCAAGCAGTTGATTTTTCTAATATTCTCCCTTAACGCAGCAATTCATGCTGCTGGGAGTTGGGCTTGAGTGGTCATTCATATGTAAGCTGAAATTTTTCATGGCTGCAACGTCTTTGTCACTGGAGGACGATCATACCAAGACCATGATTGAGTATGGAAATCCTGATGTTTTTACTCTCCTCACTAGTTAGATGACAAGCTTGAGGTGACAAGGGCAAGTATTCTCACTGCAGGTTCCCGATACAGTAAGTCCTCACTTAAGGTTGAAGCTGCTTTCCTGAAAATGACTTTTAAGTGAGTCATCGGTTCTCATAGAGAAGTAGTTTTAAAGGCGGAGTTAGGTTCCTTTTGGTTTTTCTGGGCAAGAAATGTCTGATGTACAAGTTGAAATAATGTACTGTACATGTGCAGTGCTAGCTGGAATAACTTGTAAACTGAAATAAATAAATGAATTTAATAGAATATACATTTTTTTGTGGTGGGCGTCTTCCAATTAACTACAGTAAACACAGGAACAGGTTACAATAGTTTATTCATGATTCAAGCATGGGGGATCTACCTCAGAGAAACCTCTGGAAGAGCACTCTCCACTGATACAGCTCTCCATCCTGAGACTGCTTTAACACAGCAATCACAGGGAGAGAATTCTAATACAACTGTCTTCACCAAGTCACAAATACAGGCTGCTTATACAGTTAGTCAGTACACAGAACATTTAGAATTCCCATCTTGTCTACGTGTTTATAATGAAACCTTCACCCAAAAGCTTGTCCTGTATCTCCTATTCTTCTAACCAGTAAATAACCTTGCTGGCAGCTTCTGCTGATATTAGGACCTTGAGGTAGAGCATTAACCAGCATGTGCTCTTTCTCTAATGCAGGGGTGTTAAATCTATCTCCCCTTTTACTGATTCTATTCATTCCCCCACACAAATTCACATTAGAAAACACCATAACACCCTGAGTACAGCACTTTGTGTCCCAACCACAGCATCCCTGAAACTTTGCTCAACCTTTTGATTGCGGAGTCCTCCATTATCGGTATCTTTCACAGTTGACCAGAATTTTAAATTGAGCAAATTTCTTAGCATCCTGGGGCAGGATTTCATACTTAGAACATAGAACATAGAACAGTACAGCACAGAACAGGCCCTTCGGCCCTCAATGTTGTGCCGAGCCATGATCACCCTACTCAAACCCACGTATCCACCCTATACCCATAACCCAACAAACCCCCCCCCCCCCCCCCCCCCCCCCGCCACTATACAACCAGGGCCGAAGGCCAAGACATTGGCCTTCCTCCTCTCCATGAGCTCCGGCTTCTTTGAAACCCCAAATATCGCCGCCAAAGGGTCCGGGTCCACCACCTCCTCCACTATCCTGGCTAAGACCGCAAATAGCCCCGTCCACAATCCTTCCAATTTCTCGCAACCCCAAAACATGTGCGCGTGATTCGCTGGCCCCCGCCCACACCTCTCACACTCTTCTGCTACCCCCTGAAAGAACCCACTCATTCTCGCCTGAGTCATATGCACCTTGTGCACCACCTTAAACTGTCTCAGGCTCATCCTTGCAGAAGAGGAGGTCCCACTTACCCTACGCAGTGCCTCACTCCATGCTTCCCAATTGATCTCCCCTCCCAACTCCGCTTCCCATTTCTCCTTGATCTTCACCACCCGCTCCCCTCTCTGCTCCCCAGCCACTTGTATATATCCCCAATTCGTCCCTCTCCTTCCACATCCGGGAGCAGCAGTCACTCCAGCAGGGTGTATCCCGGCAACCGAGGGAACTCCCTCCAGACCTTTTGTGCAAAGTCCCTAACCTGCAGATACCTGAATTCACTCCCCCTCTCCCTTAGCTCCTCCAGATTGGCAAACCCTTCCTCCAAATACAGATCCCTCACCTTGACCAGCCCCACTTCCCCTACACACTATCCAGCCACCCGGCTCAAATCCATGATTCTCGCACAGCGGCGTTAGCACCGACATCCCTTCCACCCTAAAACGCCTCCTCAACTGATTCCATATCTTCACTATGGACTGCACCACCGGGCTCCTTGAATACCTACTCTGAGCCATTGGCAACACTGCTGTCACCATAGCCCTCAAACTAGACCCCTTACAAGATTCCTCCTTCATCCTAACCCACTCTCTCCCACCCTGTTTTTACTGAGCCTCTGGAGTCTTTCCTTTGCTTGCTCTACTTCTGGCTCCTGTTCTGAACTCAAATTGAAGTCATGGGTGCCATCTAGTGGCAGAAGTTGGACAGTGCAAGTAGTCCTGAGACTACAGTTGCTATCTCCGCTGACCACCTGGTTAATTCTAAAAGCACTTGGGGCCTCACGGTAGCATGGTGGTTAGCATCAATGCTTCACAGCTCCAGGGTCCCAGGTTCGATTCCCGGCTGGGTCACTGTCTATGTGGAGTCTGCACGTCCTCCCCGTGTGTGCGTGGGTTTCCTCCGGGTGCTCCGGTTTCCTCCCACAGTCCAAAGATGTGCGGGTTAGGTGGATTGGCCATGCTAAATTGCCCGTAGTGTAAGGTTAATGGGGTATTGTTGGGTTACGGGTATACGGGTTACGTGGGTTTGAGTAGGGTGATCATTGCTCGGCACAACATCGAGGGCCGAAGGGCCTGTTCTGTGCTGTACTGTTCTATGTTCTATGTTCACTTTGGATGCTTGTACTTTTAAAATATTTTATTCCTTTTATATTCCATGATGTATTTCATTTTGCATGCTGTTTCAGCTAGGACTGCACAGTGCTGCACATGTATGTTACAGTATTTTAACTTGTACATTGTTTTTTCCGAGCGAGAAATGAACAAAGGAATCTAACTGGCTTTAACATTGATTCTGATGATTCACTTCAAGTCATTTCACTTAAAAATTGTGCTTTTCAGGAACACAACTTTAAGTGACGGCTCCCTGTATTCCAAACAAAATTGTCGCTTCCAATAATTGAAGTAATCCAAGGCGAAAGATCACTATCAACTTGTATGAGCATTTAAAAATGACTGTCATCCTGAAAGCAAATAAAATAATTTTGTCAGTAACCCGATAGCTGGCTTGCTTCTCTTTGAGGTGGAGGCAAAAAAAGGTGCACTAACCTTTTGTCACCAAGGGCAGCAAACTCTAAATTCTGTGAACCACTTGTGATTGAAAGGTAAAGTCCTCATAGCTTTGTCAGTGCCACTTTGCCCAGATTGTGACTCCAGATTCCTTTCCCTCTTCATTGACTAGCCATTGTGAGCCACTTCACTTCACCAGCAAGCCTGAGATTGAGAGCTCAGTGTGTGAGTAATCAAAACACTGCTCAATATGGTGGCTAAATCTCTTCTGAAATATTCTGTCACGTTGCTGGGATTAGGGTGACACGGTAGCACTGTTGCTTCAGAACGCAAGGGTCCCGGGTTGGATTCCCGCTTGGGTCACTATCTGTGCGGAGTCTGTACATTCTCCCCGTGCCTGTGTGGGTTTCCTCCGGGTGCTCCAGTTTCCTCCCAAAAGTCCCGGAAGACGTGCTTGTCAGAGGAATTGGACATTCTGAATTCTCCCTCTGTGTACCCGAATAGGCGCAGGAAATGTGGCGACTAGGGGATTTTTACAGTAACTGCATTGCAGTGTTAATGTAAGCCTACTTGTGACAATAATAATAATTATTATTAACTGACACTTTAGGTCAACATCTTGGCTTGAAAAATGCTGTTGCTAGTTTTTATTCTGCCCACAAGGGGCATCAAATGTTGGTGGAAATTGTTTATAGGCCATCAAACTGCAGTGCTATGTTAGGCATGGTATAAATCAGGACATTAGGGATGTATGTAACGTGGGTAATGCAGCAATAATGGGCGACATGAAATTACACATTATCTGGGTTAACTGAATGAGCACTAATGCTGTCAAGGCGGAATTCCTGGAGTATGTATGAGATGGGTTTATAGAGCAGTATGTTGAGAAGCCAACCAGGAATCCGGCTTTTTTGGAATTAGTATTGTGTAATAAGAGAAGGCTAATTAATGACCTTGCTGTGAAGGAGCCTTTGGGAAATTCTGACCGTAATATGGTGGAATCTTTCACTAAGTTTGAATCTAGAGTCTTAAATCTGAAGGTATGCGGAGCAAGCCGGCTATGGTGTATTGGCAACATACACCAATGGATTTGATGGTAGACGTGCAATGACTAGTATTTAAAGAAATACTACATTGTCTACAACAGATATACATTTTTGTGAGGCACAAACACCCAAAGAGAAAGGTAAATCAACCATACTTAATGAAAGAAGTTAAAGATTGCATTAGATCAAGGAAGTGGCTGATAAGGGTGCCAGAAAAAGTGGTCAGCCTGAAGATTGGGAGCAATTTAGAACCCGGTGAAGGAAGGGGAAAAAGAGAAATGGAGACAAACTAGCGAGGAACATAAAGGTGACAGCTTTGATCGGTTTGTGAAACTGGAAAGATTAGCTAAGACAAATGTGGGTCCATTACTGGTGGGCACATTGGAAAAGCATGGTAGCATAGTGGTTAGCACAGTTGCTTCACAGCTCCAGGGTCCCAGGTTCGAATCCAGCTTGGATCACTAACTGTGCGGAGTCTGCACGTTCACCCCGTGTCTGTGTGGGTTTCCTCCGGGTGCTCCGGTTTCCTCCCCCAGTCCAAAGATGTGCAGGTTAGGTGGATTGGCCATGCTAAATTGCCCTTAATGTTCAAAAAGGTTGGGTGTGGTTACTGGGTTGCAGGGAGGGTGGGGTTGTGGGCTTGGTAAGGTGCTCTTTCCATGAGCCGGTGCAGACTCGATGGGCTGAATGGCCACCTTCACTATAAATTCTATGAAATCTATGAGAACAGGTCAATGGCAGAGAAACTAAACAGTTACTTTGCGTCTGTCTTTATGGAAGGTACAGAAAATCTCCCAGAAATACTAGGTGACTAAGGGATTCGTTAAACTGAGGAACTAAAAGAAATTAGTATTAGTGAAGAGGTGATACTTGAAAAGTTAACTGGATTGAAGATTAATAAATTCCCTGGACCAGATGAGCTTACCCTAGAATGTTGAAGGAGATGGCTAAAGCCATAGTGGATGCATTGATGATTATCTTTCAAAAATCTATAGATTCTGGAAAGTAGCAAATGTAACCCCATGATTTAAGAATGGAGGAACTGCGAGAATAGAAAACTGAAGTACCTGTTAGTTTGAAATCAGTATTCCAGAAAATGGTGGAATTTATTAGAATGGATGTGATAACTATCCGTTTTGCAAAGAATAGTCAAATTGGGCAGTGTCAGATGGGATTTCTGAAAGGGAAATCATTTTTGACAAACTTGCTGGATGGTTTTGAGGATATTGTTTGTAGTATTGATGAAGGAGAATCAGTGAAAATGGTATATTTAGATTTATCAAAGGCTTTTGATGAGGTCCCACCCAGGAAGCTATTAGTAAGTGAAATTGAAGTGCATAGGATTGGGAGAAACATAAAAGAATGGATTGAGAATTGATTAACAGGCAAAAAGCGGAGATTGGGAATAAACAGAGGGGTACCTCAAGCATTAGTGCCAAGTCCGCAGTTGTTCACAATCAATTAAAATGATTTGGATATGGGGACCAATTGCAATTTTTCCAAATTTGATGATGGCACTAAACTGGATGGGAACGTAAGTTGTGAGGAGAATGAAAGAAGGCTTCAAGAGGACTTGGACAGGCTAAGTGAATGGACTAGAACAAGGCAGATGGAGTATAATGTGAATAAATGTTAAGTTATTCACTTTGGTAGGAAAAGCAGAAAGACAGAATATTTTTTAAATGGTGAGGGGTCTGGAAATGTTTGTGTCCAAAGGGACCTGGGTATGTTCATGAGTCACTAAAAGTTAGCATGCAGGTGCAGCAAGCCATTAGGAAGGCAAATAGTGGGCAGGATTCTCCAGTCTCCGACGCCAAAATTGCGTTCGACGATCGGCTGGTGAATCCACGTTAGCACTAAAATCGGGGGCGGCGCCGCTTTTGCGATGCTCTGCTTCCTCCAAAATGGCATGCTCTAGGAGTACGCCACTGCCATCGGGACGGCCTCCGGTCGTTACCTGAGGCCTTCCATCTGATCGGCCGAGTTCCGACGGAGTGGGGTGGGTGTGCTGTTTATTTTTGGGAACTCAGTGTGACAGCTGTGGACTGAGTCCAGCGCTGCCACAGACGTGGGGGGGGGGGAGGGGGGGGGGAGGGGGGGGGGGAAGGAGAGCTGATCTGCGGGGGAGGGGGGGGAGCTTCAACGGGGGCTGGGGGCACTGGTGGTGGGTGATCCGGGGGTGGCGAGCCTGGTCAAACGGCGCCACTACTTGGTAGGCTAGGTCCGCGCGCGCCTGGCGCCATGTTGCGCTACGCGGCCGCTGCAGGTCACAGCCATGCACATGCGCGGCCACGGATCCGGTAATTCTCCGGCCGTATCTGCAGCTAGAGTCAGATGCTCTACACTGCGTACCTGCTAGCCCCCACAAGACAGGGGATCGGTTGCCATTTTGCACCGTTTTTACGGTCATAAAACGTCACCGTCCCGCGTCAGCTCTTCGTCTCAAAATCGGAGAATCCAGCCCCGTGTGTTTGGCTTTCCTTCCAAGAGGATTTTACTACAGGAGTAAGGATGTCTTGCTTCATTTGTACGGAGCCTTGGTGAGACCTCGCCTGGACTATTGTGTACAGTTTTAGTCGCCGATCTAAGGAGGGATGGACTTGCCATGGAGGGAGGTTTATCAGATTAATCCCTGGGATGGCAGGATTGCCTTCTGAGATGAGATTGAGGTGACTGGATCTGTATTCCCTATAGTTGTGAAGAATTGCAGGGTGTGACATCTGGATCCAGATAAAATGCTACCCCAGACTGGAGAGTCGAAAACCAGGAAACCGTGGTTATTTAAGACTTAGAATAGGAGGAATTTCTTCACTTAGATCATGGTGAATATTTGGAATTCTCTTTCCTTCTGGGGCAGTGGAAGCTGAAACAGTGTGTACATGTTCAAGACAGAAATTTCAATTTTGATTGATGGAATTGAAATATATGTTTAAAGTAGTATTGGAAATTATAGAATGACATATTTCTCTCTCTCTCTCTCTCTCTCTCTCTCTCTCGTTTCTTTCTTTCTCTTCTTTTTCCCTCTCTCTCTCTCTCTCTCTCCTTTTTCTTTCTCTTTCTTTCTCTTTCTTTTTCTTTCTCTTTCTTTTTCTTTGTTTCTCTCTCTCTTTTTCTCTTTTTTCTCTTTCTCTCACTCTCTCTCCCTCCTTTTTCTCTCTCCCTCTCTCTCACCCCTCTCTCTCTCTCTCTCTCTCTCTCTCCCTCTCTCTCTTCCCCCCCCCCTCTCTCACTCCCTCTCCTTTTTCTCTCTCTCCCGCTCTTTTTTTCTCGCTCCCTCCTTTTTCTCTCTCTCCCGCTCTTTCTCTTTCTCTCTCTCTATCTCTCTCTCCGTCTTGCCTTTAATTTTTAATTACTTGGGAACTGGGCGACCCTTATGTTCCATGTTACTTTCTCCATGGCAATGCCTTGGCCGAATCAATCAATTTGCCAACCAATCAGCACTTTTTCTCCTGTAGCATAAATTGTTGTGATAATTTGAAATTTAGCGTTCTTGCATTTTTCCCAATGAGCGCAAGATGAAAAGCTTTGGCATGTTTCTTCAACAATATTTAATTTGTGATCTATGCATACGCACACAAGTATGAGTTATGAATTGTCTATATCAAAATTGAGCAAATCCTGAAATTTAGAAAAAATATAAGGAAAAAAAAACTACAGGACATTGGTTGTAAACATGCTTTTAACACTTGTTAGTACAGTATTTTGAGTCAAGTACACATCTTGCAATATAGTTCAGGGTTTTAAGATGTGTCCTACTCCACTTGAAATCGTTTGGGAACTTTGGTAAAATGCAGTGTGTGCTCTACTAATCCATAGGAGCCATCCCAGATGAGCGTCTCTACCGGATGTTTGTAAATAAACAAGTTACTATGCTGAGGCCAAAGGAAGAAGAAGATAGCTGGTTTAACATATTTGTCATTCATCAAAACAGGTAAGAATCCAACTAATTCATTGATGATCTGGTGTAGCGGCAGCATGGTGGTACAGTAGTTAGCACTACTGCCTCACAGCGCCGAGGACCTGGTTTCGATCCTGGCCTCTGGTCACTGTTATGTGGAGTTTGCACATTCTCCCCATGTCTGCATGGGTCTCACTCCCACAACCCAAAAAGATATGCCGGGTAGGTGGATTGGCCACGGTAAATTGCCCCTTAATTGGGAAAAAGAATTGGGTACTCTAAATGTATTTAAAAAAAAATAATGATCTGGTGGCAAAGAATATTATCAATCAATTTTAACTGAAGACTGGATGAGGAAAAAAAAATCAACAAAATGAGTTTCACTACTTGGATTTTTTGACGTCTGTACTAATTTACAAAGTATAGCACAATATTTCAGATTTCTTTGGATCATTCTAATTTATGCAGGTGCAGGTTATTCAGATGACTTGTCAAGGGGAGGGGAAAGTTAAAAAGAATGCCAAATATTTTGAAAGAGAAAGCAGGAAAAACTAATCTGCAGGTCCTGCCTTTATTCTCTCTTGCAAAGGGATTTGGAACATGAAGGTGGCTGAATTGTTAAAAATAATATGAGGAATCTATCTTCAAGGTTACATTTACTCTGAAACTGAGAGGTTGAATAAACTCGGTTTGTTCTCACTGGAACGACGGAGGTTGAGGGGCCACCTTATAGAGGTCTACAGAATTATGAGGGACAGGAACAGAGTGGATAGTCAGAGGCTTTTCCCCAGGGTAGAGGGGTCAATTACTAGGGGAAATAGGTTTAAGGTGCGAGAGGCAAGGTTTAGAGGAGATGTACGAGGCAAGTCTTTTACACAGAGGGTAGTGGGTGCCTGGAACTCGCTGCCGGAGGACGTGGTGGAAGGAAGGACGATAGTGACGTTTAAGGGGCATCTTGACAAATTCATGAATAGGATGGGAATAGAGGGATAAGGACCCCGGAAGTGTAGAAGATTTTAGTTTAGAGGGGCAGCATGGTCAGCGCAGGCTTGGAGGGCCGAAGGGCCTGTTCCTGTGCTGTACTTTTCTTTGTTATGCCATGATCTCTTAAAATTTGTAAAAATGGACGGGACTTTCTGGCCCTGACACAGGTGGGCATTATTTCGGGTGGGGTGGGGAACTGTGACGATGCCTGCTGGTGTCGGGGCCAGAAAATCCCACCCAATGAGAGTCATTTCTTCTGTCAGAAGAAAATGGAAAGCCTCGGAAGTGCTTAACCTTTGTGTCAGTTGTGGTTCTAAAGAAGTAAAACAACATTTTTGAGCTTTAGAGATAGGGAGAATGTTGTACTTGGAACTTACCTTTATATCAGCTAGTCAAGTATTTGTACAATTTGTTGTTTCTCAAACAGGAGCAAACACGGAGCTACCAATTACATTCCTGAACAGTTTCTGGATGATTTCCTTGACCTTGTCATTTGGGGACATGAACACGAGTGTAAAATCTCTCCTATAAAAAATGAACAACAGCTCTTCTATGTTTCACAGCCTGGAAGCAGTGTTGTCACTTCTCTTTCTCCAGGCGAAGCTGTCAAAAAGTATGTGCCTTTTTAAAAAAACAAATTCTACCTTGCTGTAACTTTTCTAACAGACAAAGAGTTAGTTGAGATGAATTTGTTACTGTTAGCAATATAATTTTAAAAATTTGGATTTTGATCACTGATTGCCTGAGGAGGAGTTGCCGATTGCCTCATTGAATCATTGCAACCATTGTACTAATGGATGTTCCCACACTGGTGTTAAGTGAGGAATTCTATGATAGCACAGTGGCACAATGGTTAGTACTGCTGCCTCACAGCGCCAGGGACCGGGTTCAATTCTGACCTTTGGTGACTGTGTGGTGTTTGCACATTCTCCCCATGTCTGTATGGGTATCCAGTGGGTGCTCTGGTTTCCTCCCACAGTTCAAAGATATGCCGGTTAGGTAGTTTGGGCATGCTAAATTACCCCTTAGTATCCAAAAGGTTTGGTGGGGGCGTGGGCCTCGGTAGGGTGCTCTTGGAGGGTCAGCGCAAGCTTGATGGGCCGAATGACCTCCTTCTGCACTGTAGGGGTTCTATGATTCTACATTAACCCAGCAATAATGAAGGAATGATGATATACGTCTGAGTGAGACTGCTATGATGTGGCTTGGGACCCTGTAGGTGGTAATGTTCCTAAGAACTGATTAACTTGTGCTGCTAACTTAATGTTTTGAGTTGAGATTTCACTGTGTTAACTTAGTCTAAGGTAGACGTTTCTCGACACGTTCATATGTAACAAAGCAGACAAATTGCCTATCCAAACATATCAAATAATATATAATGGACCACTTGCAATGCGAACTGGTCCTTTCAACATAGCTTTTGAAATCTGTTTGTGAGAGATATGGCAGATGTGCATTGAATATATTAACTCGACTATTTATTCAGCGACACGGTGGCACAGTGGGTAGCACTGTTGCTTCACATTGCCCGGTCCCAGGTTCGATTCCTGGCTTTGGTCACTGTCTGTGCGGAGTCTGCACGTTCTCCCTGTGGTCAGTGTGGGTTTCCTCTGGGTGCTCCGGTTTCCTCCCACAAGTCCCAAAAGGCATGCTGTTGGGTGAATTGGACATTCTGAATTCTCCCTGTGTACCCGAACAGGCACTGGAATATAGCGACTCGGGGCTTTTCACAATAACTTAATTGCAGTGTTAACGTGAGCCTACTTGTGATAATAATGATTATTATTATTTAAAAATAATAAAATTACTGTCCAACATCCTGCCTATGTAACACCTGACCTTAGTTTCACTAAGAAGAGAAAATTATCCATGATTTTTATTCCTTGTCACTTTTCTGTTGATCCTGTTATAGTGTTGGACCTGTCCATTGGCTGCAGTATTTTTCTGGTCACTTAATATTATTCCATTTTCATCATATTCCACTTTGAACACCTCATTTTTATCTAGAACTAAAACGAATGTTAAAAAGAACTCGTAGTATAGAGTTTCACGCACCAGGAGTACATCTGTCATTTGGGTGCAAAGGTCAATGTGCTGATCCTGTCAGATGCATTGACTTTTTGTGCTGAATAACAGTTATACTTACCAGCAGCATGGATTTGTAAAATTCACTTCAGTACCTAGATCAAAGTTCTAAGTGTGCGTAATTGAGTCAGAATCAAGAGATATTGACATGGAATTATCGATCCTTGGCTATCATCAATATTTATGAAGTTTAGTTGTGATATTTATGAAGTTTATTGCTCTTGATTATAGGCATGTTGGCTTGTTGCGAATCAAAGGGAAGAAAATGAACATGCGGAAGATTCCTTTGAAAACAACTCGCCAGTTCTTTATTGAGGATGTTGTTCTTGCAGATCACTCTGATATATTTAACCCAGATCATCCCAAAGTCATGCAGAAAATCGAGGCTTTTTGTTTGGAGAAGGTAAGCCAGTAGAATACAATAAGTCCTTTCTTGATCTGAGTCAGACTGCAGAAGACAATTCTGAGCTTCTTCAAAAATATTCTCCATGGAGACTGCAAATTGGAGTGAGTGCCGTTGGTGTCACAACATCTTTACAGTGCAGAAGGAAGCCATTTGGCCCGTCGACTCTGCACTGGCTCTCTGAAAGAGTATTCTGCGTAGTCCCAGTCCCCTGCCTTATTCCCATTCTTAGATAGCAATCCAGTTCCCTTTTGAATACCTCAATCGAACTTGCCTCCACCACCCTCAGGGAATTAGTTCCAGGCTCCAGCCACCCTCTGGGTGAAATAGTTTTCTACCCCATCACTTTTACTAATTTTATGAATGATTTTGAATCTGTGCCCTCTAGTTCTTGATGCTCTCTTGAGTGGAAACAGTTTCTCACTATTTACCCATTCGTACACCTCAGGGCAGCACGGTAGCATTGTGGATAGCACAATCGCTTCACAGCTCCTGGGTCCCAGGTTCGTTTCCGGCTTGGGTCCCTGTCTGTGCGGAGTCTGCACATCCTCCCCGTGTGGGTTTCCTCCGGGTGCTCCGGTTTCCTCCCACAGTCCAAAGTTGGCAGGTTAGGTGGATTGGCCATGATAAATTGCCGTTAGTGTCCAAAATTGCCCGTAGTGTTGGGTGTGGTTACTGGGTTATGGGGTTATGGGGATAGGGTGGAGTTGTTGACCTTGCGTTGGGTGCTCTTTCCAAGAGCCGGTGCAGACTCGATGGGCTGAATGGCCTCCTTCTGCACTGTAAATTCTATGATTTTGAATATTTCTGTCAAGTCTCCTCTTGGTCTTCTTTTCTCCAAGGAAAACAATCCCAATCTCTCCACCCTATCCTCATAACTACAATTCTTTATTCCGAAAACCATTCTTGTGCATCTCCTCTGTACTCTCTCTAATGCCTGATATCCTTCCTTGAGTATAGTGACCAGAACTGGACGCAGTACTCCACAGGAGGCCTAACTGGTGTCTTATACATGTTCAACATGACCTTCTTACTCTTGTCCTTATTAATAAAGTGTAAGGTACTTTATAGCATATTAGCTGCTCGATCAACCTGCCTTGCCATCTTCAATGACTTATGTACATTTACAACGAGGTCCCTCTGTTCCTGTGAGTTTCTCCCTTTATTTTATGTTGTGTCTCCATTTTCTTCCTGCCAAGTGAGATACTTCAAGCTTCTCGGCATTGAACTTAATCTGCCACTTGTCTGTCTGATCCACGAACATGTCTATGTCCTTCTGAAGTTCAAGACTTTCCTTATCACAGTTGAAACGTTTTGTATCATCCCTGAACAACACAGTCTAGGTAATTAATATCAGCAAGAACATGAGTCCCAATACTTACCCTGGGGAATTCTACTACACGCCTTCCTCTACTATGAAAAACAACCATTTATCATTACTCTCTGTTTCCTATCACTCAGATAATTTCTTATCCAAGTAGCTACCATGAACTAGAATTTTGCTCACAGGCTTTTTGTATGGCAGGATATCAAATGCCTTTTGAGAATCCATATAAGTTACATCAACAAAGTTGTCCTTATCAACCTTCTCTATTACCTCTTCAAATTGCTCCAGCAAGTTAGTCAAACATGATTTTTCCCTTAATGAATCCATGCTGGCTTTCCTTAATTGTCCGGCACTTGTCTTAAGTGACGATTGATTTTGTCCCAAAGAAGTTTCCAGAAGTTTCCTTACCACTGAAGTCAAACTGACTGGTCTATAGATGCTGGATTTATCCTTGCACCACCTTTTGAACAAGGGTGTAATATTTATAATTCTCCAGTCTGCAACAGCACAGTAGCAGCCTGAATTCCTGAAATTGGCCTGCACCAACACTGAGAATGACAACAGTTTCTCCACACAGAATAAGTTCATTCGCACTGGAAGGCACAGGGTGTGCACTTACCCCCATCCTTCCAAAGAATGAAATTGTTCACAATAGAAGACATTGGTTCTGTGCCAATCTCCACCCTTCTGGAGATGTTATGCTCCTAGCTCAAGATCACTACGGAATGCACAGTGATCTACATGCTTGCACTGTGGGTCATTTAGGGATACTTGTAGACTTAAGCTACAGCGTTTAATTTAATTTAAATTTGTTTTTTTTCTTTGGAGAATTTTATTTATCCTTAACTGGAATACATGCTATGCATTTACAGAATAAAATTAATATTGGGACAGTCTCAAATGGGTAGAGACTCAGGGTAAGATCAAACTGAAAGGTTTTGAAGTGTTGTTTGTGGCGCACTTTGCTGGGAGTTTCCTGCCTGCTCTGTCGGTGAGTTCCCAACTGCTATCTAACCACATTTAGTCGCTTTTTTGGGCCTTGGGGTGTTTCTCTCCGGTGAAGCCCAAATCAACTCCTCTGAGATCGGGACGCCATTTTGACAGGGTGCCCCAATCTCAAAGTGACCTTGTGGGTCCCCCACACTCCCCACCCATGGGCAGTGACACCCCCCACACATATGGGCATATCCCCCAAGTGATGACATCCTGCTATGAGGTTGCTGAGGACCCCCATTTCAGGTTTCCCACGCCCCCTTCCGGGACCCCCATTCATCAACCCCCACCAACCCTTCATATCCACCCTTCTTCCATGGGCATGACCCCCCTTCTCAGCCCCTGACCTTTGGCAGTGCCACCGTAGCACCGGGGCATCTGAGCACTGTCACTCCTGCCTTGCAGTGGCTTTGCAGTGCCACCCGGGCACCTTGTGTGACAGGGCCAAGGTGCCCAATTTGCAGGGCTCCTCGGTGCTGTTCTGCCTGGTCCACGATTGTGTGGACCAGTACTAACGACACCTGGCTGGGGACTCCCGGGGGGGGGGGGGGGGGGAGGAGGGAGGGAGGGAGAGAGGGAGAGAGGGAGAGAGGGAGAGAGGGAGGGAGGGAGGGAGGGAGAGAGGGAGGGAGAGATCCCGGGGTGCGTAGGCCAAGCAGGTTCTAGACACGCGTGGCTTAGACATGCCCATTGTCGGGGAGGATCCTGATCGTGCTGTCTCGTGAGCTCTGGGTAGATCTTGTGAGGCATACTGGCTGCCAGGAAGCCCGTGTGAAGCTTCTTCCGGCATCTACCTTAACTAGAATACATGTTATGCATTTACAGAATAAAATTAATATTGGGATAGTCTCAAATGGGTAGAGACTCGGGGTAAGGTCAAACTGAAAGATTTCAAAGTGTCGTTTGTGGCACGTTTGTTGCGCTTTGCACTCCTGTTTGGGTGCGATGCGGCCGGCAGATCGTGCCCTCAATATTTTGTTTAGACAATTAATAGTTCTTTTGTACTAATTGAATAATAGCTCCTTTTATTTGTCTGTTTGTATTCGTCTTGTAGGTAGAAGGAATGTTGGATGTTGCTGAAACAGAACGTTTGGGAAATCCACGCCAACCTGAAAAGCCCCTAATAAGAATGAGAGTTAGTGTTCTTTTTTATGGCTTCGCCCTTTATAAAATGCAAATGGGAATTGGCAGAAATTAAAGCCAATTTTGAAGAACAAAGATGTTAAAGGATATTTCTATCGCGGATAAAATATCAGGACTAGATATCCTTTTGGGTTGTGTAACAAATATATTCACTTCTGTCGAAATGAAGTCTCAAGTCTGTTACATCGAAAAAGGGCCTGGGAGTTGTAGTGCATGGGCCAATGAAGGTGTATAATCAATGCAGTGAAGGGGAATGGAAAAACAAATTAGTCTGGTGTAAAACAAGCTGCCAATTCAACATTGCCGTTGGGTGTCATCACCCAAGGCCAATTTCAGCCTTTTTATTTGATTTGTATACAGGAGTTTGATCAGGTTACATCTCAAATACTGTCTTGACCCCCCCTAAATGGGGATATACATGCCTTGATAAGGGTTTCATCGAATCAGTGTTTCATCATAACTTCATTGCTTTGTACTCTGTGCCTCTGTTTCTTAAACCCAGAGTTCTGCAGTGGGCAGCACTGTATCACAGTGGTTAGCACTGTGGCTTTACAGTGCCACGGTCCCAGGTTCGATTCCCCGCTGGGTCACTGTCTGTGCGGAGTCTGCACGTTCTCCCCGTGTCTGCGTGGGTTTCGTCCGGGTGCTCCGGTTTCCTCCCACACTCCAAAGATGTGCAGGTTAGGCGGATTGGCCATGATAAATTGCCCTTGGTGTCCAAAAAAGATTAGATGGGGTTATTGGGTTATGAGGATAGGGTGGAAATGAGGGCTGAAGTGGGTTGATGCAGACTTGATGGACCGAATGGCCTCCTTCTGCACTCTGTTCTATGCCTCTTCAACCTTTTATCTCAACTTGCCCTAACATCTTCAATGATTTGTACGTGTATACCCCGAGGCAGGTCTGTTCCTGCACCTGCACCCCATTTAGGATTGTATCTTTATTTTATGTTGCCTGTCTCCATTCTTGCTACAAAAATATATAATTACATACTTCTCTACATTAAATGTCATATGCCAAGTTTGTGTCCTTTCCACACCCATGTTTTCTTGAAGTCGATCTCTATCCTCCTTCATAGTTCACAATAAACTTTGAAATTGTTCCATGCACAGTCAAGTCTTGGCTATTAACATATATCAAGAAAAACAAGGTCCTGGTAACTGATCCTTGAAGAGCATCACTGTATATTCATCCAGTCAAAAACAGCTGTTCACTAATACTCCCTGTTTTCTATCAACATTGTGGGCGCAATTCTCCGCACTCACGACGGTGCGGAGAATAGCGGGCGTCGTAAATTTTTACGGCCATGCTGGTCTGACGCCCTCCAGCTATTCCCCCCCCCCCCCCCCCCCCCCCCCCACGCCCGCCTCCCGACACGAATCGCTGCCCGCCGTTTTTTTTTTAACGGCGAGCAGCGATTCTCAGCTGGCCGATGGGCCGAATTCCAAGGCCTTTACGACCGTTTTTATGAACGTCAAACACACCTGGTCTGACCGTTCGTAAAAACGGCCGTAAAGTCCCGATCTGGGGAACCATGGCACCGATTGGCACGGCAGTACCACGGCCGTGCCAAGAGTGCCATGGGCCTGCGATCGGTGGGCACCGATCGTGGGCAGCGGGTACTTACCCCGCGCACTCTTTATCCTTCCGCCGCCCCGCTGTATCCATTCGCGGGGCGGCTGAGGGGCATACCGGCCCGCGCCTGCGCGGGTTTCATGCAAATGCGTGATGACGTCATCCGCGCATACGCGGGTTGGAGTCGTCCAATCCGCGCATGCGCGGCTGACGTCATCTGACGCGTCAGCCGTCGCAAACTCTGGCTAGTGGGCTTAACGAAATTCGTTAAGCCCGCGATGCCGGAGTTCACGGCCGCGGGATGCTAGCCCCGACCGGGGACCAGAATCGGTTCCCGGTCGGGGGGGCGGAGGCTGGCGTCAAACCCGCCCGTTTTTGACGCCAGCCTCACGATTTCTCCCGGGTGCGGAGAATCACGCCCTATGTCCTTGCAGCCACAATCTCTTTTGTATAATGGGCTGCAATGTTGCTGGTAAGCTTACTATATGGCACTTTTTTAGAAGTCCAAAATGCACCACATTACCCTCATCGATCCTCACTTGTTACCTGAGCAAAAAAGTTAAGTTAGTTAAACATGATTTGCCTTTAGCAAACACGTGTTAGCTTTCCTTAATTAATCCACACTTGTCTGAATGACTATTAATTTTGTCCGGGAGAGGGCAGCACGGTGGCACAGTGGTTAGCATTGCTGCCTACGGCGCTGAGGACCCGGGTTCGAATCCCGGCCCTGGGTCACTGTCCGTGTGGAGTTTGCACATTCTCTCCGTGTCTGCGTGGGTTTCGCCCCCACCACCCAAAGATGTGCATGTTAGGTGAATTGGCCACGCTAAATTGCCCCTTAATTGGAAAAAATAATTGGGTACTCTAAATTTATTTTTAAAAAAATTTTGTCCGGGAGTATCATATCTGAAAGCTTTCCCACCACTGAGGTTAAACTAACTGACCTGTAGTTGTTGCATTTATCTTTGTAGCTTTTGAACGAGGAAATTTGCAATTCTCCAGTCCTCTGGCACTACCCTAATCTAAGGAGGATTGTATGATTATGGCCAGTGCCTCGGCAATTTTCACTGTTGCGTCCCTTAGCCTGAGATGCATTCCATCCTGTCTGGTGACATTAATCTTTGCCTTTGTAATCTCATCTCTTTTGCAATTTTCAGCATATCCAGTATCTCAACTACCTCCTCATTCACTTTGGCTTATTCACTTTGGCTCTAGCTGCATCTTCTTCCTCGGGAAAGACAGGTGTGAAGTGCACATTTAGCTCCTCAGCCATGCTCTCAGCTCCCATGTGTGGATTCCCTTTTGGTTAGTAATCATGCCCCACTCTCCTCTTGCTAGCCGTTCAGTCTTTTATGCATAGAGAAGACTTTGGATTCTCTTTTATTTTGCTGCCATTCTCATCTCGTGCTCTCTCTTTGCCTGCCATTTTTTCTTCATTTCCCTTCTGAGTTTTCTACATTCATCCTGGTTCTACTTCTATTATCAATCCGATATCCATCATACACATCCAGGGGCCGATTTTGAGCTTGTGTTTGCCATCAGCGTAAATGATGACAGGGGCCCAAAATCCCACGTGCATGGTTCCTCATTTTCCCTGCCCACCCAGAGAAAATACCTCCATGATGGGTGATGTAACTGGCTGGAAACCTAGTATCCATATATTTTAATAAATATCAAGGGTTTCCCAGGCACATGATTCCACCCTCGTTGAATATTCATATGTCATGTTGATGAGGTTTACAACAGGAATATAAAATTGGGAATGAATCAAGGGGACTCTGCTGGGGGCGCCAAGGTAAGTATAGCCCCCAGGGGGGAGACGGACATATCGAGGCACTGGCCCCCGGCACCGGTTCACAGTGCCCAGTTGGCAGTGCCAGGGAGAGATCTCTGGGGAGGCCAATGGGAATGGAGGAGAGCTGATATCTGTGGCGACGGTTGGGAGAGTCGCCCCGATACTTTTGTGGTGGGGTGGGGGTGGAGAGAGTCCTGATACTTCCATGTTTGTGGGCGGGGGAAAGAGAGCCTGGATATTACGTGGTTTTGTGTCGTGGGCAGTGAGTTGGGGGAGAGAGAACCCAATATCTCCACGATGGGAGTTTCCCTGAAGCTTGTGCAGGGAGGATCCTCCGTGTCCATTGGGGGGAGCATTTTCAGCGCAGATCAGGGTGCCCTTTAAAAATGGGGCCCCAATCACTATTAGGCCCCACCTTACCAGAGTGAAGGCAAAAACCTCGCCCCCAGATTTTCTGTGCACGGAATGCCTGAAAGTCTGGTGTGAAAACTCGGCTGTGCATCCGGAGAGAAACATGCTGGTTTTCAGCTTGACCCTGGTAAAATTCCATCTCTTTTTCTTCATCTTACTGTATATATCTGTCCTCATGCTTTGTTTCTCCCATGTTTCCGCTTTGTGGGACTGTACCTTGACTGGCAGCCCTTTGTTCAATTACAGTTTGCCTGCCAATCTGTCATTTAGCTGGGACAGGTCCATTCTCAGCCCTCTGAATTTGGCCCTCCTATAATTATATATTTTTAAACTTTAAACATAAACTTGGAGATTTGTTTGAGGTCTTTTAAAAATAAAATTAAACAATGACTCAGTCCACTTGTGCGGGTCTTTTGAGGTAGCCAGATTAAGGAGGACTAGGGGACATGAAGGATCTGAACTTTTCGTTGATATATTTGTTATTTTTTAAAAATATATTTTTATTAGGGTATTTGCAATTTTTATAATAATAACAGTGATATAAACATGGTACAATAAACATTTCCACCCAATCACAAGCT
The DNA here is from genome assembly GCF_902713615.1 of Scyliorhinus canicula. Taxonomy (NCBI): domain Eukaryota; kingdom Metazoa; phylum Chordata; class Chondrichthyes; order Carcharhiniformes; family Scyliorhinidae; genus Scyliorhinus; species Scyliorhinus canicula. The sequence goes on along the minus strand of NC_052159.1, from coordinate 93,880,451 downwards.
TCACACCCCAACCATAAGACAACAGTCTGCCCCCCGCCTCCCCCCCCCCCCCCGGCAATCTGCTTCTGCTCTATTTTAATTTTCCCCGAGAAAGTCGATGAACGGCTGCCACCTCCAGGTGAACCCTAACATTGACCCTCTTACGGCAAACTTTATTTTCTCGAGGCTGAGAAACCCAGCCATGTCACTAACCTGGGTCTCTACACTCGGGGACTTCGAGTCTCTCCGTACTAGCAGGATCCGTCTCCGGGCTACCAGGGAGGCAAAGGGCAAGACGTCGGCCTCTTTCGCCCCCTGGACTCCCGGCTCTTCCGACACTTCAAAGATCGCCACCTCTGGATTCAGCACCACCCGTGTTTTGAGTACCGTGGACATTGCCTTCGTAAAACCCTGACAAAACCCTCTGAGCTTTGGGCATGTCCAAAACATGTGGACATGATTTTCTGGGCTTCCTGCGCACCTCGCACACCTGTCCTCTACCCCGGAAAACTTGCTCAACCGGGCCACTGTCATGTGTGCCCGGTGGACTACCTTGAACTGTATCAGGCTAAGCCTGGCACATGATGAGGATGAATTAACCCTGCTTAGGGCATCCTCCCACAGACCTGCCTCTATCTCTCCTCCTAGCTCGTCTTCCCACTTGCCCTTGAGCTCCTCCACCGGAGTTTCCCTCTCCCATCCAGGTACTGGAGACTACTCTGTCCTGTATACCCCATGGTGGCAGCAGTGGGAAGGCTGTAACCTGCCTTCTCAAGAAGTCTCGTACCTGTAGATACCTAAACCCATTCCCTGCTGGCAATTCAAATTTATCCTCCAAGGCTTTCAAGATGGGGAAGCTCCCATCTATAAGTAGATCCCCCATCCTCCTAATTTTTTTTTAAATTTAGATTAGCCAATTATTTTTTCCAATTAAGGGGCAATTTAGCGTGGCCAATCCACCTACTCTGCACATTTTTGGGTTGTGGGGGCGAAACCCACGCAGACACGGGGACAACGTGCAAACTCCACACTGACAGTGACCCAGAGCCGGGATCGAACCTGGGACCTCAGCGCCGTGAGGCGGTTGTGCTAACCACTAGGCCACCGTGCTGCCCTTCTTGTACATAATATTAAGACATTTTCAACTTCGCCCTGCAGGAAGCTTAGTTGAAATGATTGTTTCTCACAATTACAGATAGGTTGAATTCAAGATACATTAACAGTTCAAATCAAATATGCACAGTACATAGACAATGGCGCAATTTAAAATAGATTTGCAAAGCAAGAGGATAGAACACATTTTAGAGAATAGGTTGAGTTGATTCCAGAATAACTTTTTGTCTCGTTACCCAACATTTTAAGGGAATTATTATCTGTTATTATCTATGAAGTCTTACCCCCTTCAAAGCTTTGATTGGTCTGAAATCATCTATAATTCTTCTAATTTGATCACACGATTTGTCAACTGATCGGAACATTATTTTGGTAATTGTAAGAAGTCGCTTCGGCAAATTCCTTTTGTGGGGTGATTTCTGTAGTTATAGAACGACATGGTGTTATCCTGGATACATAGCTGAATGTCATCCAATTCTTTCTAAGACAAAGAATTACTCATGTTAGGTTCATTGGTCAACTTGACCTTGCCAGCTATGGCATCATCATATCTCATTCCATTTTATGTCAACTATGAAATGCAGTGGCTATACGCTAGCCCAAATTCTCGAACACATGGAGCTTTTCTCTCAAATTGACCCTGCAAACGTTGCAGTTTTGTTATCGGATCTTTTAACAAGCAGCCAGCTATTCCTCAAGTTATGGTTCATTTAAAACTTAGCTGTTATGATTTGATTTGATTTATTGTCACATGTACCGAAATACAGTGAAAAGTATTTTTGCTGCGGCTGAGGAACGTACACCGTACATACATAGTAGACACAAGAATAATCAACAGGGAACATTGACAAATGGTACATCGACAAAACAGTGATAAAACAGTGATTTCTTTAAATAATTCCTTCCTTTACCCCTTTTTACCTATATAAAAAGGTTAGTTTCTATCAGGACACAAGTACAAGTTAGTGAAAGCACAGAGCTGGGTTATGTTAGGAGGTTCTGTATTTGCAATGATATTTGGATTAAGTTGTCAAAAAGTGAATTGAGGAGGAGTTTTTCCTAGATTGGCTAAAGATTATTTTTACTCTTGATGGCTATCTGGGGAGTGGGGAATAGGGGTAATGGTGTGCCGTGTATGTGTGTACAATAAGGAAATTAATGAAGTGAATCATGTCCTACAACAGTGACTGCACTTCAAATCTATTTAATCACCGTAAAGCTTTCTGCATGTGCTGGGGTTGTGGAAAAGGCACTATCTAAATGAGTTTGTTTTATAAGGCTTCACCCCTTGAAAAGGAACCTTAGTTTGAAATTTAATTTTACGTCAATTTTTAAGAATTGTACCCAGATAGTTGAGTTTAATTGTACTGCTTTTGACTTAATGCAGTTCCTCAGAAATGTTATTTGGTCATTTTTGAGTTTGTTACATTTGGTTGATTTATATACAAGATGTTTAAGGCTTTATATCACATTGGTAGATCATAATTGGCAAAAATCATATCAGCATGGTTTCTACATGCATTATTCATTAGCTAGTTTATTACAACCAATTGTATGCTTTAAATTCTAGGCAAACTAATTTATTGGTAAATCTAAAAATATAGAGAGCGAACATGCCAAGTAGCAATTCCGTTTAAAATTGGTTTAAACAATTTATCACAAACTGAAATATAAATTGTACTGAATTCTGCAATTCCTTTCTTTGGTGTATTTTAGGTGGATTACAGCGGGGGATTTGAACCTTTCAGTACCCTTCGATTTAGCCAGAAGTTTGTAGAACGAGTGGCCAACCCAAAGGACATCATTCACTTCTTCCGACATAGAGAACAAAAAGATAAAAAAGGTAGGCCTGCATTTGTGGTCAGCAACTAATAGTTGTTAGATTTGCACTGCCCCACAAAATTTACTTTGGACTTTTGCACTGCAACTTGTGGCAACTAAGCATTACAGGGGACCTGGGACCTATGTTAACAGGGCAAGCAAGTGTGTATCTGCTTAACCGATAAGATTGAAGATTCCCTGCTGAGACAGAGTTTAAACCAGGAAGTGTGGGAGGGCAGCAAGGTACTGGAGGGAATAAATGTCTAATTTGTAGTTCCGATCAAGTGGACTGTTTGGTCACTTTTATTGAATAGCAAGGAATACTGAATTGTCTTGTGAGGCGCCCCCCCCCCCCCCCCCCCCCCCCCCCTCCGGACCTGACCGCCACCTGCCAGCGGGAATCAGGCAGCCCACCTAGAGCAATGCCTACTGTGGCCCCGACAGAGGGCGCCAAGCGGGGCTGTGAAGTGTACCGCTGGCAAGGGCAGTGCCAGCCGATGGTGCCCCTGGCATTAGGGACAGACACCAGGGCCAGAGGCTCTTGGGGGAGGGAGGGGTGGGTGGAGATGGAGGAGGCAGAGCCCGCAGTGCCAACCGGGGCCACCATGTAGCCTGTTGGATCTGGATGGGGACAAGGGTACGCATCATGCTACCATGTCGGTCTTTCACCACCTGAAGACAATGGATATTGGAATTCAACCAGCAATGGTGGCCTTCCTCCTGATCGCTGCAGCCCTGGGGGATGCCCTGTGGCTGTACAAACAGGCGCTGCTCGAGGAGGAGGAAGCTGCAGCAGCGGAGTGTAAGTAGCGGAGCTTCCCCCAGAGGAACAGGAGGTAGCTGCTGAGGATGGAGAGCTGGATGCCCAACAGGCCGAAGAGGAGGAGGTGCCAAGGAGGCGCTACATGAAGCCTCGTGTACTGGCAGCGCCTGTCATTCGAGGACCTGCCGGATCGGGCATGTCGTCGAAGACTCCGGCTGAGCAGAGAGACAGTGCGACATACCTGCGAGATCTTGACGCACCTGACTTCACTTGGATATGGAGGCGGACACCCGCTCCCAATGGCTGTAAAGGGGATGGCTGCCCTGAAATTTTACGCGACTGGGTCCTTCCAGGTGCCGAGTGGGGACCAATCCAACATCTTACAGCACTCGGTGCACAAGTGCATCCCTGCCATCACAGAGATCCTATATGTCAGGCGGCTCATATATTCATTTCAATGTGAACCGAGCCAGAATGCCCGGGCAGTGGCGTTAGCCACCATCGTTGATCTCCCCCAGGTCCAGGGGGTGATGAACTGGCTGCAGTTTCCCCTGCGAGCACCTGCAGATGACCGGCCACTCTACACAAACCGAAAGGAGTTTCACTCGATGAACATGCAGCTGATATGTGACCCATCAGCTGCACATCATGCATGTCTGCGCCTGATACCCGGGCAGTGTGCATGACGTCTTCATCCTGGTACGCTCGGCGATTCCTGACGTGTTTGATACGCACCCCTGGTTGGGGGTTGCCTCCTGGGTGACGGGTTATCCACTGCGGTCGTGGCTGATGATGCCTATCCGGAGGCCACGACCGACATGGAGACCCGCTACAACGACGTCCATGTGGTGACCAGGTGCATGATCGAACGGTGCTTCGGCCGCCTGAAGGTGCGGTTCAGGTGCCTAGACTGCTCTGGAGGCACCGTCCAGTACGATGCTGAGAGGGTTGCCCACATCATGGCGGTCTGCTGTGTCCCCCACAAGGGGAGCAGCAGAGGGGCAATGTGCTGGAGGAGGAGGATGAGCGCCTGTCCTTGTCCGACGAGGAGGATGCGTGGGAGGATGGGCAGGACATGGGGCCCAGGCAGACACGGGAGGCCCCACGATGTGTGCGTAAGGGTCAGTACGCAAGGGACGTTCTGATCACCTCCAGGTTCACCGACTGGTGGGGGCGGGAAACTGGCCAGTGGCATGGACACTGCATCCCATCCCCTCACCTGCAACGCACTCCGAAATACATACCTGCCCCGCTACAAGGTGCGGGCCCTGGGCAAGGCAGTGACACTGGTCCATGGGATGGAGGATGATGACAACCTGCTCTGTGATGAACTCTGGTGCTCCGCATCGTTTTACAACATGTCATTCATGCCCACGTAGCACTTTCCACCGTTTCACTGGGTGATCCCTGCATTCGAACTGGCCATTCCATCACATCCCTTGGGCGATGGTGGTGGGGACACGTGGGGGTGGGTAGCCTAGGCCATCCATAACATCCGCCCATCCTCCCCTGGACCCCCTTTCTGGCCAGCCCAGACCTGCCCACCCCTCACATCCATCTGACAGAGCACTGTGGCAGGGTGTAACAGTGTGAACAGGTGTTTAATGTGACAACGTATATACAGATTTGTGCCCTGGGCCCTATAACTAAACTGTGCCCTGCACCTGTGCCAACTTAACTGGTGTCTAACCTTCTGGCCTTGCGGGCCCGAATGCTAGATCATGGTGGATCCTCAGCTGGCACATCAGGAGTGGAGGCAGCCTGCTGTGATTCCCGCCCTGCTATCTGGCTCCCCATTGGCAGCCGTCTTCTGGGGCGACTGGTCTTGGCTGGGCCCGGCTGCTGCTCGGATGTCCCAGGTGGCGTGGATCTGCCTTATTCTGCCCACTAGATGCACCAGGGACAGGAGGTGAAGAGGGAATCCGATGTGCTGCGGTGTACCGGCACCTTCCCTGAGGGAGTCACTGGTAGGGGCCCCATCACCACCTCCTTCCTCTGGGTGCTCGATGGCTCCCAGCGTACCCCCCTGGGATGGGAGTGTGAGCAACTATCCTCTGAGGCTCCCCGCCATCAGCCGCTGCCAGTCCTGGAGGCCTGCTCTGGTCTCGACCAGGAGCTGTATGCTGGTGACCATGGGGCACAGGGAATGGACCATTGCTTTCTGGGACTGCGCCACATCACCCAATGACTGTGCCACCACCTTCTGGGTCTGTTTCACATCAACCAGTGATTGTGCCATCTCCCTCTGATACTACGCTAGCTCCCTTTGTGTCTGCGCCACGTTGGCCAGCGCCTGTGTTGACATTCTCAGCCATGGCCTGCTGTGACTGGGCCACGCCCAGAAGGGCCGCTGCGATGTCCAGGTGTCTCTGGCACATGGCTGCCTGTGAGTCAGCAACCCTGTCCTGGGCCTCGGCCAGTGCCTACACAGAATGCCACAGGCCTTGGACATGCTGATCCATAGCTAAAACCGTCACCCCCAATGCCTCCAATGTGGATGCCATCCATGCAGTGTTGGCCTGGGTGGCACGCATGGTCAGCACCACATCCTGCTCCTGCACGCATTTGGACTCCTCCAACTGCACCTACAGGTACTGTATGCTCGCCAACAACCCCTCATGTAGTCCCAGGCTCTGCCACTGCGTCTCCATTATAAATGGGGCTGTCCGTTCCAGAAGCCGGAAACCCATCTGGACGGCAGCTAGTCCCTGGAGTCGGCCCGCCATCTGACTGACCCCCTCGAGTGTTCCTACCTCCACCTGCTGTACCGGACCATCTTGTGTGGGGAGCACCAGCGGGTGTTCCAGGAGCCTCTTCACTGAAGTGCCCAACCGAGGTGAGTGTCGCTGGGATGGTGGAGGGTGTTGGAGACAGCGTCATCCTCTGACTCGAGCTCCGGGGTATCTTGGGTTGAGGCTGCTGTCCGGGCTGCTCTCGCCATCAGTACAGGGAGTGGGGGGAGACTTGGAAACAGTGTTACTCACATGCAACCCAGGGGTGGGTAGCTGGTGGCCTCAGTGGCCAGGGCAGCTTGTCAGCCTCCAGAGTGTCAATCGTGAAACCGCCCAATCCTGCACCGTTGCTCATTGGAATTAATTGTGTTCCATGTGGCGCCGGTGCTAGCCCCTCAAGGTTGCTAAACCGGTCCAGGTGTGGCGCCAGTTTTGCTGACGTGGAACTCCACGAATCCTGCGCCGGAGTCAGCACTTAGTTACCATGAGATCTTGTGAGACGTAGTGATCTGGATCCCGCCCACAATGGACGGGACCCAAATCTCGTGTCGCGTCTTTTCGTCCGACGTCACTTCGTCCAACGACACTTCGTCCACGTCTTTTGGTCCAACGTCTTTTTGTCCGCCCGTCTTTTGGTCCAACGTCACTTCGTCCAATTATCCAATTACAAATTAACTCCGTATAAAACCATTTAATTGATAAAATGCAAGTACAATACAGCAAGGGAATTTAATTGCTAAAATGCAAGTAATTGATAAAATGCAAGTAAAATGCAAGTTGAAAAATGCAGTTAAAAAGTTAAAAAATCTAAAAATGCAGTTAAAAAATCTAAAAGTTTACTAATTACTTAAAATTCCCGAAATTACTTAAAATTGATGTAAATTGTAAATTCCCGAAATTCCCTAAAAGTTAATAATACCTGCAATGTATGCCCCACATTCTCGAAATGTCTCCATTCTTTGTTTATCTGATGCCTAGTCTTTTTCAGGTTTAAAGCTCTTCGGATATATTGTAGAATATCCCGAAATTACTTAAAATTGATGTAAATTGTAAATTCCCGAAATTCCCTAAAAGTTAGATTTCCAGAACTGTACCCTAGAGAGAATAATGGGGAGAGGACAAGATGATTTGATATTCTACAATTCCGACAGACACAGATATAAGTGGGAGTCTAATTGGATTTAGACAATGAGTGCAGTTCTGAAAGAAGCAGATTTAAACTCGATTTTCGTCGAGTGATTAAAACCTCTGGTTGGCAGTGGGTTCTGACATTACAGGTCTGAAATGATCAAATATTCCATCAGATACAATGGCTCTCATCACGCTGGAGCATACATGGGTGAATATCCTGCAGCTTATCTTAATAATGTCTGAAGATCAAGCAGCACAAATGCAGAACTCAACCTCAAGAGGCGAAATAGGTGGAGAGGATCCTTGAGCAGTAACATTGAAAAACTAAATTAAACTATTTGTAATTGGATAATTGGACGAAGTGACGTTGGACCAAAAGACGGGCGGACAAAAAGACGTTGGACCAAAAGACGTGGACGAAATGTCGTTGGACGAAATGACGTCGGACGAAAAGACATAGCACCCCCAAATCTGCATATTGAAATGTGCAGTTAGGGTCTGACCCCCGTGCCTCAGAGACCCTGAGCAAGCGCCAGTTAGTACTGGTCTCACCAATGTGGACCAGGCGTACGGGCACTCAGGCGGTGGGGAGGGGTCTCACAGGATCTCCCTGGGTGATCGGGCTCTGGGCAGGGTGGTACTCTGGCAGTGACAAAGTGCCTAAGTGGCATTTTGCCCATGCCAGGGATTGGATACGGGGATTTCTGCCCTTATGAGGTGGGGTGGGGAGGCACAATGACCTACTTAAAGATGGGTTGGGGGTCTGGAGCCTCTGGTGGAGGGTCTTTAAAAAGGTCTTTAAAAATAGCATCCCGATCTCTTACTGCTCTGGCAAGTGGAGCTTGTTAGTGCAGGAAATGGCACTGAGTGTGGCCTCAGCACGGCCTTCTTCTCCGAGACAAAGCTAACAGTGGAGTGACACAATTTTGACAACTTCATCAGGACAGTTAACCACATATCTGTCCCTTGCCTGAAGCTGCTGTAACATTTTCAACCATCAGTGCCAGTCCAATTATTTTGATGTTCTAAGCCCATGGTTTGAAAAATTGCAAGGGACAGAGAATTTTTCTTCTTCACTTTAATATAAAATCCATCTAACTGCACTGCATTCAATCAAAGTTGGTGATTGACAATTCTTTCTCGTTTGATTTTGTGACAGATGATGCACAGATTAATTTTGAAAAAGTTGCAAGTAGATCTTCAGAAGGAATGACATTAAGAGTGGAGGATCTAGTCAAACAGTATTTTGAGACTGCAGAAAAAGTAAGTTAATGCCTCATTTACTGTGGATCAGCTAGTTCTGAATGGTCGAGATTCTCTCCTCCCCGCTGCATGTTGGTCGGTGGCTCGGAATCTTTTGGTCTCGCCGCTGTCAGTGGCGTTTCCCATTGAATCCACCCCATGCTACTGGTAAACTTGTGGTGGGGTGCACTGTCAGTGGGACGGAAAGATCCCGCCGGTGTGAACAGACAGAATATCTCACCCAATATCTGTAAAAAGAAATTTAAACATAAACTGTTGAATTGCATAAAATGAACCTCTAACATTTTTGGTTGACTGTTCAGTGTTTTTTATTTAAAAAAGGAATGAGAAAATTCTGATTCTGAATGAAAAAAACAGTAATAGTCCTTTAGCCAGTTTTCCATCAAAAGTTCTAATAATAAGGGCAGCACGGTGACGCAGTGGTTAGCACTGCTGCCTCAGTGCCGAGGTCCCAGGTTCGATCCCAGCCCTGGGTCACTGTCTATGTGGCATTTGCACATTCTCCCCTTGTCTAAGTGGGTTTTGCCCCCACAACCTAAAGATGTGCAGGTTAGGTGGATTGGCCACGCTAAATTGTCCCTTGGAAAAAATGAATTGGGTACTCTAAATTTTTTTTTTAAAGTTCTAATAATAGTTTATTCGACTTCTCACAATTTTTGATTTGGAGTAAAGGATTTAAGCTAGAATATTTGATCACTGTAATGCCTAGGTGCAGAATAGATAGTAAGGTTTTATAGTTATAAGGGCTCATTGAAGTGTAGAATTTTGATGATGAGAAAAGGAAGATATTTGAATGGGGGTCTTTATAGATTGTGAAGAAAATAAGTAAATTTGATAAAATTATATGCAGTTTTAATAGTGCATTGTGTTTTAAAACTTCTCTTGTCCATCAAAAGAGTTTTGCCTGAATGCTCTTGGACCGGGCTTGTGTTTGATTAACAGTCCTCCCAATTGGATGTGGTGGAGGCATAGCTGATTAGTCTGGTGCTCTTATGTGCCGCTGATGTCGAGTCCAGGTCTCGCTGCAATGCAGGATCCTGATGCATTAGCTGCTCTTTTGTTGATTTGCGGACTTTTCTTTTGTTAAACATTCACTGGTGTAATTTATTGGGCTGAACAGCTATTGCTAATCTGGTGTTGGATTTCCTTGTCATTGGTAGTCTTTTGAGAAAGGTGAATGTTGCAGTAAGGAAGGTCCTCAACATATTCCAGAGTGTCTCCGTCAACATATATGGAGGTGGAATATTTGGCTTACCAGTTGTGAGTTGTTATGAGCTGAGTCTTGACTCCATTTAAGAATGGGTCAAGTTTCGTCTTTGCAGAAGTGAAGAGATCGAGAGAAACGTGCAAATCTGGTTCAGAGCAGTCAACGCCATTGCAATGGCCCACAAACTATGTATGTCTATGGTGGTCAGTTTAGTTCTGGCACAAAGGTGACCACGGTTAAAGAGTTCTTAATCTAGATGGGATTTAATGCTGCCACAAGTGGGCAGTTTATCTTTGAAATAAATAGCCACTATCGTCTAAATTGTTAATGGTATGATGTCTATCACACAGCCCGCCTGACTCCAGTCTGGATTTTGAAGACACTGGATTCAGCTTCTTCACTCTACGCAGCACAGTCATGTCATCATGAAGCAGCTGCAGAATTGTGATGAGGTTTCTTGGGCATTATTATGACCCAGGAAGTTGAGTAGTTGGCTGAAGGCCGATTTGTTTACAGTCACAGAAAGCCTGCCTATGGCAGCGAATATTTTTGCAAGTACAGGCCCGTTGGGGCAACCAACATGCCGGACCCTGTCTGTGCCGGCCTTTATACTAAGTTATGAGCCCCAGCTGGGCGGGCCTCTGCCCACTAGCTGGGAAGTTCATATTCCATGTCCTATGGGGAGGTCAATCAGGGTATTCCCATGGGTTTTATGGGGGTTATTATAGGAGTACAATTCACAGGAGCACAAGCCATAGAGTTCAGCGATTTACTGAGTCAAATGCTTTAGTTAAGTTGATAAATGCAATGAAGAGTTCCTCGTGATGTTCTTTATTTTCTGGGCTTTGTCTGCCAACGAACATCATGTTGGAGGCTCTTCTAGAAGGCGTAAAGTCGCACTGCCTGGGAGGATTTCCTCAGCCACAGGAAGTAGGTGATTCGGGAGAATGCATGTCAAGATTTTCTCTGCCAATGACAAAAGAAAGTATCCACGGCACGACTCATCTCCCTTCTTGGTAATAGTTTCAATTTTTCATTTCTGAAGTTATGGGGGTTCCTCCCAAGTCGATTGGATGAGTGCTCAGAGTCTTGGTCTGAATATAACAAATCCTCCAACTTTGAAGATCTCAGCTGGAACACCAAAGGGTTTTGCAGACTTTGTTGTTTTACATCTGTTGATATCTTGTTGCAACTTTCCCGTCAATGTTGGATTCAACCACAGGGTACTAAGCGGCGTATCAGTTGCCACTATGGATTCACAGTTGAGTTGTTCAAAATGTTCATTCCAACATTTATAGATGGCATTGCCACCTTTCGGAAGAGAAACAACATCTTGTGAATGTAGGCTATTTTGTCTATTTGACCTCTGACCAAAGATGGCCATGGTGTGTTCAAAAATGCTTTGCATGTCATTAACTTACTACTGGACCTCTTGGGCTTTCTTTTTGTACCACGTGTCCTTTATCTTAGAACATAGAACATAGAACAGTACAGCACAGAACAGGCCCTTCGGCCCTCGATGTTGTGCCGAGCAATGATCACCCTACTCAAACCCACGTATCCACCCTATACCCGTAACCCAACAACCCCCCCCCTTAACCTTACTTTTTAGGACACTACGGGCAATTTAGCATGGCCAATCCACCTAACCCGCACATCTTTGGACTGTGGGAGGAAACCGGAGCACCCGGAGGAAACCCACGCACACACGGGGAGGACATGCAGACTCCGCACAGACAGTGACCCAGCCGGGAATCGAACCTGGGACCCTGGAGCTGTGAAGCATTTATGCTAACCACCATGCTACCGTGCTGCCCTAATCTTCTGGATTTGTCTTTCGGTGTCAGCCGTGAGTGGTTGATATGCTGCCTTCTTGAGCTGCGACTGTGGGTTTTTCTGCCAGGCAATGCATCCTGTTCCATGTGGTCACATATTTGAGCAACATTTTGGTTAAACCAATCGGTGAAGATGATGCTCGTGCACGATGATCTGGGCACGGGAGCCTAGATTTGATCCACTGTTCTGGGATTGAGTTCAATGTGTGGGGATTTTCCAGATTGTCAGTTCGCTGCATTTGGAATTCCTCTCTTGCCTGGAAAAGTGACTAAGTGTTTAGATAAGAGTGGGATACTCGTTGATAGAGCCAGGGAGAAACTCCCAGCCAATCCCACCTGAAATGAGAAACTTTTCCATTAAATTGTGCCCGTAGTGACACATGTCTTTCATTTCTACAATTGGGGAGTTCCTGCAATGCATTAGAGATACTATTCTAGATAGCAAAAGCAATTCTGTGGACTCCAGGTTTGCTTTCTTTTCTTGTAAAAGATGTATCCATTGTTTATTTCTTCAACTACCTCTCCCCAGAGAAGTGGATCTTCGTGAGGACAGGATGTTATTTTGGAGTCTTAATAGTTCATGTGATAAGATTGTAATTCTTTTGGGATGGTTACCTGTGTTTTAACATTCCTAGTTTCAAAATTTAGAGTTGTCTTTCTTTGACCCTATGGTGACCTTGCTGTGTGTGGTTCTCAGCCAGAAATGGGTCATACTATTTTTAGGGCATCTTTTCTGACCCCCTCCCAATTTGATGTCCAGCAACCTTTATGCATCTGTCATCTGTGTGCAAATTCTTGACCAAGGACTCCTGTGTTCTCAGCCTTGCCCCTATCACCAATTCTCCTTTGCCACAGGACTTGGCAGATTGGCCCTGGTAGAAGCCTGCACGTGACTTTGTTTATCTTGGGGTGCTGTTTTTGTCCGCTTAACCGCGACAGATTGGAAGTCATTTTTCAGTGATATGTAAAACCACGATGTCTGGGACCATGTTGCTGTGACAGCCGCCTTCTGCCTTTGCAGGCAGAATTGGAAATTTTCCTTTGCTGGTTCTGTTATTGAGAATATTTTGGATTGCACTTTGTCTGACACCTCCTGCCTTGCAGCCATGGGTGGCTCTACCAAGAGCAAGGAGCTCTCAACAGCATCGTTCAAAGGATTATCAGAATGCACAAGCATCTTCACCATGGCAAGATGATGATCTACCCTCACTACATGTTGCAACTGTTGTCGCTGCCTGCACTTAAGCGCTCTCTTAGGGGTTTTTGAAGACTGGAGTCCAGGCCTTTGGAGTCCCTAGCCTGTGTAACCGCAAGAAGTGATTTCTTGATACTTCATGAAACAACAGTTTGATCTCCCTGATGCCTAATACTTGTTGCTATTTCATCTATCTTGTTAACTAGGTCCTCATGAGGTGGATGTTTCGGAGCTGCTTTTTGAGTACATGACATATCACAACAGAGTATGAGGCTTGGACATGACTTCCCTTCTGAATACACATCATCTTATTCATGAGATCCCCTCATTTGGTAAAGAAAGGAATTACTTCGACTTTTGCCTGCCATTTTGATAATGTTGCAGATAAATAACTGAGCTTTACATCAACTGTCTGCATCAAACCAGCTTGTTTGGAAGCTGTTTTTCCATCTATGCATCTCTGCTGTGCCTCTGCAATGGTTACACTGCTACCTACCTTCATGTGTGCACTCATTGTTTTGATGGTGGTTATTCCTGTCCTCTGTGTTTGTTCATTGCTGTTGGTTTCGATGACCATACAATATAGGAGCAGAATTAAGCCATTCAGCCCATGCTCTGCCATTTGATCATGGCTAATGTGTTCCTCATCCCCATTCTCCTGCCTTCTTTCTGTAACTCTTGATCCCCTTTCCCTTTACAAAGAGAAAAATCTCTGCTCGAATTTTGGTTTGCAACCAAATGTGCTTTTTCAAGATGCATGCATGGTGCTACTGTTTTCAGGTGTATATTAACTATCGTTGCCTCCTTTGACACTAGCTCCCATCATATGTTCGAGTTTTAGTTCAGGTATCCACACTGAGGTTATGGGGCCATGAAAGTGAGCCATGTCTGTCAGTCTTACAGGATTTTTGTGGGCACATGTGGCTTCACCGATATTGGCCGCCCTTGTAAGGTTATTAAACATCTTTAGTCATTGTGTGACAGTATATTGAGGTGAAGTTAGCACTGACTGCCTCGGTCACTTCCCTTCAGAGTATCATCCCCTATACTTCTCTCTAGTTTCTACGAGATGGACCATCCTTCCTTATTTCCGTGAGTAGTAAGACTACTGATGCATTAATGCATTTGCTGCTGAGCTCCTTGAGGGTATTTCCTTCAATCACTGTCCAGAATTTCACTTCCCAGAGAGTGCTTTCACATTTCACAGAGCATATGGCCCTTTGGTTGTCATGTGCGCAACAGTGTTTCCCTTTGTCCCAGCTCTGATCCGATCAGTGATAATATTGCTTCAAACCTGTCCTGTGTAAATGTTTAGTTTCCATCAAGGGAGAGCAGCAGTTCTATAGGAGGGGCAGATGGATGGTAGTCCCACCCCAATCTGTGACATTTCCAGTTGGTTAATGGGAAGCCGCCCAAGGTTTCTTTATAAAGTATGTATAGATTGGAAATACTAAGATGTTTTTTTTCTCTATAGAGTGTCCGGTTATCACTGTTGACTGAAAGAGGGATGGGGGAAGCTGTGCAAGAATTTGTTGACAAGGAAGAAAAAGATGCTATCGATGAGCTGGTAAAATTTCAACTGGAAAAGACGCAGCGGTTTTTGAAACAGCGACAAATTGATGTCACTGAAGACAAAATTGATGAAGAGGTAATTAACCGTAAAGCTTTACAACAAATATCTGCAAATGAAATACTAACTTTCAGGAAAACATTGCATTGGTCAATACAACAACTTTAACTTGGAAAAATATTCCAAGGGACTTCACAAATGTTCAATCAAAATAAATAAAGACCGAACCATAGGAGATAGTAGTGGGAGTAAATAGAAAACAGTTTTAAACAGGGCCTTAAAGTAGGTGAGGGTCATGATGAGGCCTCAGGGATTTAGGGAGAGAATTCCAGAGTGTAGGACTTGTGCAACAGAAATCAGGTTGTCAAAAAGGGAACAGGGTTGGTGGGTGGAGGTTCACATGAGGAAAGAAGAGTTTGGAAACAGAGTTTAGTAGGACTGGAGGAGGTTACAAAGCTCAAAAGGGTGAAGTAAGCTTATGAAATTATTTTAATTGTGAGATATTTAGAAGCCAATATAGGTTAGTAAGAAAGTGGTTATCAATGGTTTTTTAAAAATTAATTCATAGGTTGTATGTGTCGCGGCAAGTCCAGACTCTATTGCCAATCCCCCATTACTGTTGAGGAGCTGATGGTCAGCTGTCTTCTTGAACTCCTGTAGTCCATACGGTGAGCATGGCGCTGTTAAGAAGGGAGTTCCAGGTTTTTTGACCCAGTGACAGCGAAGGAATCATGAAATAGTTCAAAGTCAGGATGGTGTGTTGCTTGGAGGGGAACCTGCAGATAGTGGTGTTCCCATGCTTCTGCTGTCTTGTCCTTCTAAGTGATAGTGGTCTTGAGTTTGGAAGATGCTGTTAAAGAAGCCGTGGCTAATTGTTGCAGTTGTAGATGGTGCATACTGCTGCTACTGTGGATTAGATTTGATTCATTGTCACGTGTATCGAGCTACAGTGAAAAATATTGTTTTGCATACAGTCCAGACAGATCGTTCCATGCATGAGAAAAAGATAGGACATCCACAAATACACAATGTAAATACATAGACGCAGGCATCGGGTGAAGCATACGGAGTGTAGTGCTACTCAGTAGTGAAGATGTGCAAAGAGATCAGTTCAGTCCATAAGAGGGTCATTCAGCAGGGAAGAAGCTGTTTTTCAACCTGTTAGTGCGTTTTCTCAGACTTTTATATCTCCGGCCCGATGGAAGAGGTTGGAAGAGAGAATAACCCAGCTGGGAGGGGTCTTTGATTGTACTGCCGCTTTCCCAAGGCAGCGGGAGGTATAGACAGTCAGTGGATGGGAGGCGGTTTTGCATGATGATTTTGCTGTGCTCCA
Source organism: Scyliorhinus canicula (assembly GCF_902713615.1). NCBI lineage: Eukaryota > Metazoa > Chordata > Chondrichthyes > Carcharhiniformes > Scyliorhinidae > Scyliorhinus > Scyliorhinus canicula. Next base: position 93,864,509 of record NC_052159.1, on the reverse strand, counting down.
GTGGTGAGGGAGTGAATGTTTACGGTGATGAATAGGGAGCCGATCAAACGATAAATTTGTCTTTGGTGTCAAACTTCTTGAGTGTTGTTGGAGTTGTACACATCCAGGCTAGTGGAGAGTATTCCATCACATTCCTGACTCGAGCCTTGTAGATGGTGGACAAGCTGTGGAGTGTTAGAGACCTATTCTTGCAACTATAGTATCTAAATGGCTGGTCCATTTAGATGTTGGTCAATTGTAACCCAAGGATGCTGATGGGGGATTTGGCATTGGTAATACCAATGAATCTCAAAGGGAGATGGTTAGATTCTCAGTTGTTGGAGATGAAATTCATTGCCTGGCACTTGTCTGGTACGAATATTAAATGCCAGTTATCAGCCCAAACGTGAATGTTATTCATTTTTTAAAATTTAAGGTGCCATATTCTTTTTTTTTTTCCAATTAAGGGGCAATTTAGCGTAGCCAATCCACCTACATTGCACATCTTTGGGTTGTGGGGGTTATACCCATGGAAACACGGCGTAATGAGAATGTCACTTTAAGAAATGTCTGGCTGCTCATGTTACTGCAATGATGTCAGAGTGTGGGTGGAGCTGAGCTTTGGCTCTGCTTTTTAGCTTCACTTTGAGAAAAGCTTGGGTGTGTCTGTGTTTTTATGGTTTCGCTTCCATGTTGGAGCTAAAGCTGGACAAAGCAGGTATACTGTTGTTCTCTCTGCCATGAAAAGACTATCTCTTGATCATTTGGTGAATTCAGAATTATAAATGTTCTTCGTAGTGAATTTAAACCTTATGTGCTTCTGCTAAAAGGTGTTTATTTTGTCTTCTGGATGTTGTTTGGGAATTTATTATGGATTACTTAGTGTTGTATTCTTTGGGGGTTGTATTTGAATTGATGATTGCTAAGATGTTCACTGTATGTTTTAAAAAGGTTAACTTGAGTACATAGAATAAACATTGTTTTGCTTTAAAAAATACCTTTTTGATTTCTGCTGTACCACACCTGTAGAGTGGGCCGTTTGCTCCCCATACCACAATCTACTAAAAGTTGTAGGTCAGGTGAACTCCATGATACACTTTGGGGTTAGAAATAGAAAACATAGAACAGTACAGCACAGAACAGGCCTTTCGGCCCTCAATGTTGTGCCGAGCCATGATCACCCTACTCAAACCCACGTATCCACCCTATACCCGTAACCCAACAACCCCCCCCCTCCCCTCCCCCCCCCTCCCCCCCCCCCCCCTCCCATTCTTCTGACTTCCAGCGGAGTGATCATTAGTGAAGGTTTGCTGAAGACAGTTGGGCCTAGGACACTACCCATGGAACTTCTGCAGCAATCTCCTGGGACTTTGATTACTGGCCCCCAACAACTGCACCCACCTTCCTTTGTGCAAGGTAATACTCCAAACAGTGGAGGGCTTTTCCACTGATTCCTGTTGACTTCAGTTCTGCTAGTGCTCCTTGATGCCATATTCTGTCAAATGTGGCCTGGATTTCAAGGAAGCCACTCTTAATTCTTTCCTTGTGTTCAGATCATGTACATGTTTGGTCCAAGGCTGTAATGAGATCTGGAGCTGAGTCTGCCAACTGAGCATTAGTGATTGGTTATTACTGAGAAAGTGCCACTTTCCTACACTGTCAATGACACCTTGCATCACTTTGTTGATGATGGAGAGTAGATTTCGGAGGCAGTAATTGGCTGAATTGGATTTGTCTTACTTTTTGTTGACAGGACATACCCTAGGTAATCTTCTAGATTTAGGGTGGGTGAGATGTTGGAGCTGCACTGGAATACTTGGCTAGGGGTGTGGCCAGTTCTGGAACACAAGTTCAGACAACCAGGATGTTATTGTGGATTATTCTCTTTGCTGTACCCAGTGGCTTCAGCCATTTCTTAATGTAGTGTGGAGTGAATTGGGTTTTTTGAAGATTGGCATCTGTGATGTTGGAATCTCAGGAGAAGGCAGAGATAGATCGCACTTTTGGCTCAGCAAATGTTTCAGCCTTGCCTTTTGCACTGACATTCCAAGGCACCCCATCATTGAGGGTGGGGATATCTGTGGTTGGTTGTTTTCCACTACCACTTACAACTGAACATGGCACAAATGCAGGGCTTTGATTTAATCTGTTTTTGCTGTGAGATTGTTTTGCTGTGCCTACCTCATTGTCGTAACTGCTGCAGCATGGATAAAAGTAGAATAGTTTTGAATGAGCTAAAATTTATGGAGGGGAGTAACATAAGGCTGGCCAGGAAAAAGTTGGAGTAAGTATTTATGTATGAGCGTTTCTACTACAAGAGATTAGGGTATGAGTGGAGGTGACCAATGTTACAGAAATGGAACCGTCTGATCTGAATGTTGGACATTGTAGGATCAGAAATTCAGTTTGGGGTCATATGGAATGCTATAGTTACAAGAAGTTTGTTTCTGCACCAGATGGTGGCTTGAGAGGGTTTGGAACTGATGGCAAGATCACAGAGTTGTAATTTTCCATAACTTCAATCTCTCAGTATTTGGAGAAAATTGTGGCTTATGTGTTACATTATCCATAGCGGCTAATAACCTTTTTTAAAAGAAAGGAACTCCGCAATGTCAATGGAAAGAAAACATGACACTTGGGCAATATATCAGTAGGTGTTCAACTGCCAGACGATTAGTTCAGTTGGCTGGACGGCTGATTAATGATGCAAAGTGATGTCAAGGGCACGGGTTCAATTCCCATACAAGCTGAGGTTATTCATGCCCTCCCTGCCTTCTCAACCTTGCCCCTTACCCAAGGTGTAAATGGACACCAGTCAGCTCTCAAAGAGGAGAGCAGCCTTGGGGCCTCTGCTAACATTTACAGTTTTCCATTTCCCGACAGGCAGTGTATGCACTTGAAAAAAATTACAGGACTGAAGACATCGTGTGGTTATTTGGCCTAGGGTGGAATCTTTGTTCATTATTGGGATATTTCACAAAGACACGTCATCTCTGATCTTTTAAACTTTCAGGTTCGCCATTTTCGTGAAACCCGAAAAAAAAACATAGCTGAAGAAGATGAAGAAGTTAAAGAGGTATGTTGTTTCCTCTCTAACGATTCTTTTTTTAAAAAAATTTAGAGCATCCACATTTTGTTCCAATTAAGGGGCAATTTAGCATGGCCAATCCATCTACCATGCACATCTTTTGGGTTGTGGTGGTGAGACCCATGCAGACACGGGGAGAACGTGCAAACTCCACAACCACTCCAACATAGAACACTACAGCGCAGTACGGGCCCTTCGGCCCTCGATGTTGCGCCGACCTGTGAAACCATCTGAAGCCTATCTGACCTACACTATTCCATTTTCATCCATATGTCTATCCAGTGACCACTTAAATTCCCTTAAAGTTGGCGAGTCTACTACTGTTGCAGGCAGGGCGTTCCACACCCCGACTACTCTCTGAGTAAAGAAACTGCCTCTGACATCTGTCCTATATCTATCACCCCTCAATTTAAAGCTATGTCCCCTCGTGTTGGTCATCACCATCCGAGGAAAAAGACTCTCACTGTCCACCCTATCTAACCCTCTGACTATCTTATATGTCTCTATTAAGTCACCTCTCAGCCTTCTCCTCTCTAACGAAAACAACCTCAATTCCCTGAGCCTTTCCTCGTAAGACCTTCCCTCCATACCAGGCAACATCTTAGTAAATCTCCTCTGAACCCTTTCCAAAGCTTCCACGTCCTTCCTATAATGTGGTGACCAGAACTGCACGCAGTACTCCAGGTGCGGCCGCACCAGAGTTATGTGCAGCTGCAGCATGACCTTGTGGCTCCGAAACTCAATCCCCCTGCTTATAAAGGCTAGCACACCATATGCCTTCTTAACAGCCCTATTAACCTGGGTGGCAACTTTCAGGGATTTATGTACCTGGATGCCGAGATCTCTCTGTTCATCTACACTACCAAGAATCTTGCCATTAGCCCAGTACTCTGCATTCCTGTTACTCCTTCCAAAGTGAACCACCTCACACTTTTCCGCATTAAACTCCATCTGCCACCTCTCAGCCCAGCTCTGCAGCTTATCTATGTCCCTCTGTATCCTATAACATCCTTCAGCACTATCCACAACTCCACCGACCTTCGTGTCATCTGCAAATTTACTAACCCATCCTTCTACACCCTCTTCCAGGTCATTTATAAAAATGACAAACAGCAGTGGCCCCAAAACAGATCCTTGCGGTACACCACTAGTAACTGAACTCCAGGATGAACATTTGCCAATTCTGTATTAACCTTAATTTTTATCTAATAACAAAGCTATTACTCAACCTATTTCACACTGGACCCGCAGTGTGATAACACTCTCAGGAGTGCTTTTGATCTTTGCAAGCTGCACTATGTTAACAGATTTTAAAGTGGCGCTATATTGCTGTCCTGTCTACATCAGCGTAAATGTGACCTCTCCAAACCCAAAATCGTCTCCAGTAAGTGACTCCATACTGAGTGCTCCATATTCCATGAAGACTTTCAGACTGGCATTTATGATCTGTTGTCCAAACGCATCGGCGTGGGTATGTAATGACATTCCAGATTTCCAAGAAACTGGTGCACTGATGCATACTTCTCTCTTGCCCATCCCCTTTTAAAGGGGTTAACTCATGTTGGTTATGGTTCCACAAGGAACAGCAGCACTGGTACTTTGACTAAAAAGGCCGTTGTTCACATGTGAACTTGGGGCAGTGAACTATTCACTCAACAGCATTACAGCTGGCCCTGATCCAGTCTTCAGGTGAATTGCGTACAGACCAGAAGTAGTCACGGGATAATGATCAGAATCATTCAAATGGGCTAACTTGTCTTCTGAATACTGAAGCCAATTTAAGTGCTCCAGCTAATCAGTTAACTTGTCAAATCTGGAGCCAAACCCTGAAATATGCTTATCTCTGTGATTAAATAATAAGCCCAACCTCTTGCTCCGAAATCATTGCAGTAAGTCCAACCCTCTGGACTGCAAATTGGCTCTGTAAATCACTAGCTAGAGGGGTTACCTACTGGCAATCCTCTCTTTTTAATTTTTTTTAGTTGTAGAGTATTTGTTATCCAGGCTATTAAGACAAATGGTTCTAAAGGTTAAGAATGTAAGATAACGCTAGCAATTGATTGAAATTGAATTTTTAACAGACTCTTGAACCTTATGGAACAAGATTACAAATTTTAACTACTGAGACTGGGTTAAACATGCTAAATTGATCTGTAATATATAAAGAATACCTGAAGGATCCTGAATCTTAAAACATCTAATTTTTTTATTGTTCATGGGATGTGGGTGTTACTGATCAGGCAAGAATTTGTTGCCCATTCATATTTCATCATAGTTGCCCTTGAGATGGTGGTGGTGAGCTGCTTTCTTGAACCACTGCAGGCCCTGTGGTGTAGATACACCCACAGTGCTGTTAGGGAGGGAGCTCCAGTATTTGAATTCAGTGCTGGTGACGGAATGGCAATATATTTCCAAGTCAGGATGGTGTGTGACTTAGAGGGAACCTTATAGGTAATGGTGTTCCTGTGCATCTACTGCCCTTATCCCTTTAGATGTTTGGATATTGCTATCAAAGAAGTCTTGACGAGTAGCAAAAATATTAAAAGTATAGAGTTATAATATCAGCCTTTAGATTTTCTTGTGTGGAGAGTTACCATTATTCATTATATATTAGAGTTCTGTAAATTAGCTGAAGGGAATTGTCAAATTGATATGGATAATATCTGCATAATATTGTTACAGTGACCAACTGACCATGGACAGTTTTTTTTTCTCCATTTAAAAAAAGGCAATGTGTAGAGCGAGGGCCCATAGAACTGAAGGAAAAGAAGTTTCATTATTGATTAGTGATGATGACATGGATATTTCTGAAGAAAAGGCTGCAGACTCTGATGAAAGCAGTGTGTCTGTAACTAACAGAGGGCGAGGCAGAGGTCGTGGAAGGGGCAGCAGCCGAGGCCAGAACTCTTCCACAGGAAGAGGAGGATCCAGAAGAGGAAGCAGTAAGAATTGTTCATATTTATACAAATATCTAAACTTAACAGGCAGGTAAAGGTCCATCAAGGCAGACTATACCATGACAAGTGGACCATTATTGCTAAATATTTTTTTTCTTCACCAGACTTGTCCTCGCGCACACCCTTTCAGCCATGTAATCTTCTGAGAGAGACAAAAATATTCAGGCCAATAAAGGGAAAGTTACTTTGAAAAATTTCCCTCTGGCTCCTTCAGATGATTAAAACCAGGCCATGCAATCACCTTCAAAATTATTTGATCTCTGGCCCAATCAAGCTCCACCTTGAAGACGCGTAGAGAGTTAGCACCAAACACGCCAGCTGACAATGTATTCCACAGGCACACAATTCTCTGGGGTAAAGAAAAACTGCCTTTTGTCCAGTCTAACCAACTCCTATTCATTCAATCTGTTAAAATGCTATAATCAGCAATATTATCCAGCTCTTTAAATAACTGCTGGATCTAGTTTAGGGCATCTCTAAGACTTTGGTGCTCTAAAGTAAATGGATCAAGATCCTTGAGCCTATCTGAGAAGCTGAAGTTCTTTAAATTAGAAACTATTCTTGTGGTTCTGTTCTGGACCTGTTCCAAGACGATTATATCACCCGTCATTTCGAAGGGGCAAAATATTCAAGATTCCCCTGTATATTATCAAAAAGGTGTCCTTTGGTTCTACTACTCCATGAACTTTAGATAGTTTCTATACATTGGTCATGACGCTTACTGATCTGAGCACAATAACATCAGCAAAGTTTTCTCTCTATCTCTTGTATTCTTCCCTATAAAAACTGCATGTGTTCTGTGTCTCTTTTACAGACACCCATGAAGTTACAATTATATATGGCTGTTTGCTATTTTGTATTCTGTTCCCCAACACATCTAAATCTTTTTGCATTTGATTATGTTACACTCTTATTGTTTTATCACTTGCACAGATTTTGGTGTTGTCTACAGACTGCTTACTGTACTCCCAACACCCTGAAGTATATTAAAGTCTGTGGAGAGTTCTGCTGATTTGGAATATAAGCATTGTCTATAGAAATGTTGACTGATCCAAAATTGTAATCTAGCAGCTCTACCCGAGCCGAAATAATTAGTTTGAATCTGTCCTTTAATGAGCCTATATAGTTCATTAGTGGACTTCTGATATAGCTAGGAAAGCTTTTGTTATTACTGCCAAAATTACCCACCATCTTTCGTACCAGAGATCTCTTTCCGAATCTCGTATAACTGTTTTTATGCCCTGCCTAAAACTTCAAAGAACACAGTCCTTAAAATGTTAGATTTAAATCTATTACATTACATAGAGAGTCATTGTTTTCATTTGTGGTGGATTCTTTACAAAACTGTGTTTCACTGCCTGTCACACAAATCTGCTTCTCTTTATTGAGTAGGTTTAATTGATTTTGGGGACTATTTGCATCCACCAGTGGCTCACATTGTATTTGCTGGAACATACAATATATTTTATATTTGTTTCAGATCCATTTAAGCGATGTTTGTTCATGGATCTAATTCATCAGTGGTTGCTTTTCAAAGCACACACTTGATGTTAATTTTATAAGTATCTGAAATGTTCACATTAAGGAAGCAGGAGTCAGTAAATCTTTTAACTTCAAACATACAACCAGTTAATTGAATTGAGCAATCAACCCTTTTCCAAAATTTGAAAAGGTCCTTTATATTTCTGACCATTTATTTGAATTGTTTAACAACTTCTCTTCTGACCTAAAATGATGCATGTTTTTCAAAATGTCACAGGGGTCTTTTCTAAATTTATGGAAAATAACTGCAAAATTGTATTGTTTTATTAATCTATTTGAATGCAGTAAAATGTGGAGAGGTTAAGCAATTCTCATATTTGTTTCACTAGGGAGCAGTGGAAAAGAAACTAGCAGGACATACAAAGCTCCGGTAGTTACTCCTGTGAAGAATATGTTGATCATGGATGGTAGGCCAATTTATATATGAGCAAACCACGGTAGATTTGTTGAATATTAGTCCTTTACTCTGAATGCAATAACTTACTTTGTATTATAATGAGATTCCTTACAAAATTCAATGAATGCAATTTTCCCACCTTGTTGCACCCAGCACCAATCCCATTGCACTGAGAGAGGCCCAAACAGGATTCGCGCCAGGCGCAAAACTGCATAGGAGTCACCCGACCCACTGTGCCCGATGTGATCTGGACCACTCTCTCGTTAGGCTCATCTAAATATGTGTGGCCAGGTTGAGGCCACATTCTCCCGGCTCTTGGGAGTCACCGGCGAGGCCTTACCGGGTGTTGATTAGTCTAGTCTCCACACGCGGAGACCTGGTGTGATGGCTGCTCCGGGGTCTCTGAGGCCATTGCAGCCCCTCAGTGGCCCAAGACGGGGCAGATCACTACCAGGGTGACAGGGCCCTGGTGCCAGGCTAGAGGTTCCAGCTTGGCACTGCCGCAGGGTGAAGTCTTGAGGGGCGTCATGCCCATGAAAGGGGAGATATGAAGGGTGGGAGGTGATGAAGGGGCATTGTGAATTTTGGATGAAGGAAGGGTGACCCCCATAGTGGAGTATGCTCACTTTGGGGGAGCGGGGAGGGCAGGGGCAGGGATGGTCCCTGATGCCCACCAGGATTGATGGGTGTTGGGCCGGGTCACCCACATGCCGTGGGTGGGGTTGTTGCCCACTTGCTCTGGGTCACATTGTCTGTGGTGGGGGGCCTGAAGCTCACTTGGAGATGAGGGCACCTTTTCAAAATGGTGCCCCGATCTCTGAGGAGCCGGTTGGCCGGTGAGTTTAGTTCCCCATTGTAGAAACGTGTGGGCTTACCAGTGAGAAATTCCCCAAGTCCCAAAAAATGACTAAAGTGTGGGTAATACCGGTCTAGACTGCACCCAAATAGCTGACGGGAAATATCCCGCAAACTCACCCAAAAGACAGTTAGTAATTTTTTGGGTGAATTGTACCCAACGTTTCTTATATTCCTCACAGCAGTTATTATTGCAAAGGGATGCATTAAGTAGTATTTAAGAAAACAGAAATGTTAGTGTGCTGCTGAATATTACGTCAATGATATTTATTACTTTATACATAGGTTCTCTGCTGAATACAGTAGTTGAGTGAATCGAAATAGACTTGAAATTACTGGCTGCATGTTCCCTTTTCTCTGGGTTCCAGTTTTATTCATCTACGGTTCATCTCTGGACTTGAATAAACAGCAAAGTTATTCACAGGATGTCTAATAGGTGGTTTTACAGCATGTTCCCCATTTGTCTACAGAATTATGTTTTTTTTTGATTAATGCATATCAATGGGGCGATGACTCAGTATCAGATGTCACTAAATAACCGTTTAACCCATGATTACCTGGTCAGGATGACCATTGTCTTTGTAAAAGGAGAGGGGAGGAATGTGGTGGGAAGTTCAGGGATTGTCCATTGAGCAACGTGCCAAGGTTAGGTGTTAGATGTATACAATAAGACACCATCTTTGGTTCATTGGAGCTTTTAATTTGTATGAAACCCTACACCTCTCTACGCTCTCTAGTGAACACGATCCCATGACATGATTGGTAAAGCAGGGAGTTCTCAGTGTCCCGTCCAACTTTTCTGAACCAACACTATTAAAAATCTGATTATTTGGTCATTAACCTGAGTGCTCTTTGTAGGACCTTGCTATACACAAATTGGCAACTGTATTCCTCTACAACAGTGATTACATCCCAGAAGTACTGTAATGAGCTGCAGAGTTCTTCAGGAACTATTTCTATGCAAGGCCTTCCTAATATCCTGTCTGGCTGGAAAATCTCACTGATAAAATAAATCAATCATAAAACAATTCTGTTCACTAGGTAAGTTTAAAAATATGAGAAGCCAACACCCATCGCAAAACCAACCTTCCAGTCAAATTGTTTAACTGATCTTTCAATATCTGGCATTCGTGGTGTAAGACTGTACCACCACAACTTCAACATGAACTATAAATTTTTTTTTTTTTTTTTTTTTTTAAATTTAGTGTACCCAATTAATTTTTTTTCCAATTAAGGGGCAATTTATCGTGTTCAATCCACCTATCCTGCACATCTTTGGGTTGTGGGGGCGAAACCCACGCATACACGGGGAGAATGTGCAAACTCCACACGAACAGTGACCCAGAGCTGGGATCGAACCTGGGACCTCGGCGCCGTGAGGCAGCAGGGCTAACCCACTGTGCCACCGTGCTGCCCTGACATGAACTATAAATTGACAATTGGATATGAAGGGAAAAAACAAGATTTTTTTACAGTCTACTCTTGGTAATTTATTAATACAAAAATCAATGTTAACGTGTGTTACGGGGGGGGGGTTTAATTTAAACAGCACAAATTTCTCCTCTTTAAGTGCCTGTCTGTAAACAGAAAGGAGGTTTTGTTTTGTAAATTTAGAGCACGCAATTATTTTTTGTTTCCAATTAAGGGGCAATTTAGCGTGGCCAATCCACCTAACTTACACATCTTTGGGTCATTGGGGTGAAACCCACGCAGACGTGGGGAGAATCTGCAAACTCCACACGGACAGTGACCTAGGGCAGGAATTTGAACCCGGGTCCTCAGCGCCACAGTCCCAGTGCTGACCACTGTGCCACATGCTGCCCACAGGGAGGAGTTTTTGATTTGTTTCCTCTTTATGAGAAACCCCTTAATTGTTTGTGTGATACAATTTTCTATTAATAACCCGATACAGGATGAGCTCAAAGGGTTAGTTCATTTGCACAGACTGAAAACGTAGGAAGGAAGTTTCACAATGTCACCTCCACGCTTAAGACAGTAAAGAGAGAGATAGAGATAGAGAAAAGGTTTTTCAGTACAGAGCCTACGAATAAAACAAACACGTGTGTTTCAGAGTCCAGAATCAAACCAAACAAGGTATTACTTCATGGAGATCAGCAGACTGCAAGCCGATGCTGTATAATTTCACTTTTCGGTGTGATCATAGAATCACTACAGTGCAGAAGGAGGCCATTCGGCCCATCGAGTCTGCACCAATCCTCTCAAAAAAGACCCTACCTCACCTTTTGAACACTAAGGGGCACTTTATCATGGTCAATCTACCTAACCTGCTCATCTTTGGACTGTGGGAGGAAACCGGAGAACCCAGAGGAAACCCACACCGACATGAAGAGAATGTACAAACGCCACACAGTGACCCAAGGCTGGAATTGAACCTGGGTCCCTGGCGCTGTGAGGCAGCAGTGCTAATCACTGTGCCACCGTGACTTTACAAGATGAGATAGACACCCAGACATCAGTCATTCTGGTAGTCAAAAGTACAGCATGCCCAACAGAAGCAGTGCAGGTGGGCCAGGTATTCAACATAGGCAGACCTCTTTTCTGTTTGGCTGATAGTCAGATGTTAAAGATCAAGACTTCCGGTGGTGTAATGTAGGGGAAGACCTGCAAGAGGTGGCTCCCACTAGAGTACTGGACCTTTTGCCCCTTTTCTAAGTTCCATGAGTTTTTTCTCTTGAAAACCCAGTAATGGAATAAGGATCTTCTACCTGAAATGCCCAAAAAAGCCAGGGGAAAGAAGGTGGAAAGCAGAATTTGGTCGACGGAGTCTGAAGCCTCTCAAGAGTTCATCAGCAGGTAAAATGGCGAGTCAGTCTCTGGTGCTCCACTCCATTAATGGCCGAGGTGCACCGACTAATTGTGTCGGAGGACCTTCGGGAATGAACAGAAGAGGCCTTGGCTCCCATTCGAGCGATTCTGGGGAAAACCAATGAAACTATGGAAGCCAATGGGGCCATGATCAAAGGTATAGAAGTGTTCTTTTCGAGCCACAGTGATCTGATCGCCTCGCTGGAATCGGAGCTATCTTCAATGGTTGAAGCAAACACATTGTTGAAGGCCTAGAGAATAGGACCAGGAGGGAGGAGGTACAATATTCAAATTGTTGGGCTAGCAGAGGGGATGGAAGGCCCTCTGCCCACTGAGTACTACGCAGACATGCGGATCTACCTCGTATTAAGTTGATCTTTTCTCTACACCTTGCTATAACTGTAAAATTATATTCTGCAGTTTCTCCTTCCTTATGTACGATATGCATTGTTTGTACAGCATGCAAGAAACAATACTTTCACTGTATACTAATACATGTGACAATAATAAATCAAATCCAATCAAAAAATCATATTCAGTAAGGTGTTGGATGAGGGTGGGTTTGCATCCTCTCCTGAGATGGACCAAGCCCATCGTACACTCTGGCCGAGGCCCCATCCTGAGAATCCACCGATTTTCATCGTTTTTTAGATTTGGAGTTTAGCTTCATGTGGGGTTCTGTTTGTTATGGTAATAGATGGCTCCCTTTCTGAGAGCAAGGTTTTGGGGGTTTTTGTATTTCGATGTCTAACCATTTTCCTTTATCTCTAGTCGAGGTCCTCCCTACTAATTTAAGAGTTAGCTAAAGGGAACAGTTTATAAGAGTTGGCTGCAGCCCATAATGTTGGTTTTTTTTTAGGTTATGAGCTGAGAGTTCTTGTTTTGTTTAGGTTTGCTTGAAGTAGATTTTAGTATTCTGTGTTTGCGTTGCCTGATCTGTATTTGCGTTGGGTTGTAATCATGGTGGATGTGGATAGTTTGCTGATGGTGTCTGCAGATTTTTCTTAGGCCAGTCTTTTTAAAAAAAAAATACATTTTTTAAAGATTTTCCATTTTTAAAATAAATTCTACATCAAAACCCATATTTCCATAGTAGATGATACACAGAACCCACCGAACAAAAACCCCAACGATCTACCAAGAAAAATACAACCAACCAAGTAAACAACTCAATCCCAGACCCACCCCATCACACTGATAGTTTAAATTATGTAACAATTTAAAGTAATTCACTACAAATTAAGAGTAATGGATAATCATGCATAAATAACATTGACCAGTTACAATAAAGTGCTTCAGATGCAAGCAACTTAAAGTAGTAAATAGGTGGCATTAAATATTAAAGCCGTTCTCTTTGTGTAATATTTTTAGATTGTATCAATTGCGATGTATTATTTTGGCATATAGGCTGTGTCAGAACCTGGTTAAGTACCAGAAACCATGCTGCATTTCTAGATCACCATGAGCAATGCATTAATGTGTATAATAGAATAAACAGAATAAGTTGTGGGCTTTGATACTGCCATTTTATTTGCAGCTGGATTGAGTGCTGCTACTGCAAACTCAAATTCTTTCTGATCGTCTTGCATTACCAGTAACCAAACTTTTTTTTCCCCTCTTTCAGCCTTTAAAGCAGCTAGCCAGGGCCCAGCACGGACCTGGCATCACAGTCCTTCTGAGGAGGTAAAAATGGTTAATGTATAAGCCATTCGGTAAAATATGATTTATATATACTAGGCAATCTAACCTGACTCTCCAGCTGGGAGTCAAGACCAATGTGCAACATTCAGGTTGAAGGCTGATAAAGAGCAGGGGAATAACTTGGTCTGAATGGGAGTGATTGGATCAAGTCAGGGAAGGAACTGGGATGGAGAGGAGGATGGAGGAGAGAAGAGTGGAGAGGAAGCTATGGAACCACCATTTTGTATGTGTACAGTGGTTGGGGGATGCTGGAAATTGCTGAAACGGGGAATGGATTTTGGGTCGATTAACCAAACTGCTCACTATTGTTGCTCGTTCTGGGTGAGTGTGCTTAACACTCGATTTGGCTCTGTTTCGTTACTTAGCTCTGGAGTCGCCAGGTATCGTTAAGATACCGCCACAAGTTTCAAGGTCAAGTTCAAAGCAATAAAACCATACACCAATTAGTAAGTTCAAACAAATTAGTTTATTATAATACAATTATTGGGCAGCACGGTGGTGCAGTGGTTAGCATTGCTGCCTACGGCGCTGAGGACCCGGGTTCGAATCCCGGCCCTGGGTCACTGTCCGTGTGGAGTTTGCACATTCTCCCCGTGTCTGCGTGGGTTTCACCCCCACAACCTGTTGCAGGATAGGTAGATTGGCCACTCTAAATTGCCCCTTAATTGGAAAAAATAATTGGGTAATCTAAATTTATATTAAAAAATTAAAAAAAAAATTATAATACAATTATAATCTACTCATGCACACGCTAAGATGACTAAACTATTCCTACCACTAAATAAACCAATACTTATCTTAAAGGGAACTGCCGGATATGGGGACAAGGCCTCTTGCTCTGCACTGGTCCGCAGACTTCAGGTTGGTACGGGTTAAAAGGAGCCAGGAGTGTCTATCTCTGGTAGCGATCGTTGTGAGACACTTACTTGCTGGTGGCTGCTGTCCGAACCTCTCCTCTCGGTCAAGGTCTTCGATAAAAGGCTGGTCGAGAGGGCTGGTCAAGAGAGGAGGGCTGGTCAAGAAGAAATAACTAAGTTTGGGACCTGTCTTTTATAGGTCCCAGGGCTTCGCGCCCTTTTGGGCGGACCCTCTATCTGCTGGGAATTGATTGGGTCTCTTCCCAATCGATTTGTTTGAATCCCCCCAATACTGAGGCTGTCCCTCGGCTACTGGTCGGGCCTTCAGGTGCTTTGTCTTCGAACCCCGCTGGTGCTGGGGTGTCTGGTATCCTAAACAATGTTGCAATCACTTCCCTATTTGTTTCCATTGTCCCTGGGATTGTTCCATTACCATGTTAACTGTCCCAGAGATTGCCTCAATTAGTATGCGGAATGTTTGTTTCGGTGCTGTCTGCTCTCTTAGCAGACAGAATACACAGTGGCTTGGTGCAGCCTGCTTGTGCTGCAAACTTTGTCCATTTTAACCTGCAAGCTTTGCGTTCCTCTATTTTGTATTGAGGGAATGGCCAACTTCGGTGGCTACATAATGCTGCCTTTTCATCTTGGTATCTGAACGTTGTGAACTTCTCCTTTGCTTCAACTCCCGTTTTAAAATGTACCTTCTATGGGGAAGGAATACAGTTGGCTTCACCTTCCCTCGACTGAATGGGGGCAGAAGGTTGTGAAGGACTACATGGTGTGATTAAGAAGGATGTGGAGTCATGGGGCAGGATTTTTGTGAAGGAGGTGGAATGCGGAGGTCAGGAATGTTACTGACTCTGTAAAACCAGCCCCATTAAGAAGACCCACCTGCCATGTTTTTGTCCAGCAGTTTGGGGGAGGGAGGGCTGATATTTGGGCCCACCTTGCAATACACTCTTTTGTTCCTCATTGAGAAATCCATTTAATTCAATGTCCAGGGAGTGACCTTTCTAGGAGAACGAGAAGCTGAGCTGCGCACAATGAAAAATAAAAATGTATTTGCTTCTTTTTGGCCTACTTTGACCTAACTCCCACAGGGAGAGCTGGGGATTATTGGCTACTATTGTATGTATTAGTCTATCTTCCCTGGCGTGGCACATAGAATCAAGGCCAAATGCAGTATTCCAGTCATATAGTCGGTGGGCATAGGTTAATTCATCCGACGTGGGTGACAAGGGAGGAGGCAAATGAGGTGAAGGAGAGAGGAGTCAGAAGAGATGGGGAATGGAGGAGAAGAATGGTTTAACAAGGAAGCTGAACGGGGAGCAGGAAGGCTGGGGTAACTATTTTGGATAAGGTTTGCTTCAAAGTGTCACAAGGGTGAAATATGTGCCACGGTTATAAATTCCCAACTGATGCACTAGCAAAATAAAGCAGGGTAGGAGTACTCTTCTATTTCATTTATGCGGGAGCCCCAAAATACTCTTCATAAGAGCATGGGGCAGTTCCTATTGCATCTGCGTTGGCCAAATAATCTCCTCAGCTCCACCCAGAACCTTTTGTACCTAATTAAACAGCCCCCTTCCCACTTCACAGCCAGATACTGCCAGATCTGCTGTGTATTTCCAGCATATTCTGTTTTTCACAGAAAAATACATTGCAGAAAAGGCCCTTCGAGTCTGCACCACCATATGAAAGCCACCTGATCTGCCAATCCTAATCCCATTTGCCAGCACCTGGCCCATAGCCTCGAATGTTAAGACGTGCAAAGTGCTCATCCAGGTACTTTTTTAAGGATGTGAGGAAACGCGCCTCTACCACCCTCCCAAACAGTGCATTCCAGACAGTCACCACCCACTGGGTAACAATGTTTTTCCACAAATCCCCCCTGAACATCACACTTCTCACCTTAAACTTGTGTCCCCATATAACCAACCCTTCAACTAAGGGTTTCAGCTTATCCACCTTGTCTACACCCCTCATAATCTTGTACACCTCAATCAAATCACCCCCCGCGTGCGCCCCCCCCCCCCCCCCCAGTCTTCTCTGCTCCAGCAAAAACAACCCAAGTTAATCCAATCTCTCTTCATAACTTGAATGTTCCATCCCAGGCAACATCCTGGTGAAACGCCTCTGCATCCGTTCCAGTGAAATCACATCCTTTCTATAATGTGGCGACCAGAACTGCACACAGTACTCCAGCTGTGGCCTCACCGATATTCTATATAACTCCAACATGACTTCCCTGCTTTTGTAATCTATGCTACGATTGATAAAGGCAAGTGTACCATATGCCTTTTTCACCACCCTATTAACCTGCCCTTCTGCCTTCAGAAATCTATTCACAAAGTATCTTCAAGATTTTTGAACTTCCATCATGGATCTTTGCTAAATTTTGTTTTTGCAGGTTATAATAAGTGATGATTCTGATTTGGAAGCAACTTCTTTATCCAGTTCCTCAAAACAAAATCAAGGGTATGTGTATTTAAACTGAATATTGATAAAATAGCTTTAAGTATTGCAAACGCATTGTTCAGAAGAGGTTTTCATACTTGAAGGAAAGCTCTTGGTGTTTTGTCCATTCAATGTTTCCTTTTTGTCTTTTGATATTTACATTGTAGTGAAGATTTTTATATCAAATGCTACAAACCTATGATGAAATCTGAAAATGCTGAAAATGTGTATATCTAGCAGCACCGTGGGTGAGGGAAACAGTCTATGGACCATGTTTAACTCCATGGAAGTGCAGGAGTCCTGAGTGAGTTAAAATTGGGTCAAACATTTCAGATTGACCTTTTGCCAAAACTACAAACCTCTGTGAACATGTTTCAGAGAGCATCTTCCAGAAGGCCAGATCATGGAATAACGGATTATGAATGTACTCTGGCCCTGGATTTTTGCCTCCCAATGGAAATGCAAATTGGGTCGCAGAACCTTGTGCTTCCAGTAAGTAAAAGTTCCTTCCTCTGCGTTTCTGCCTCTAGGCCATTTTTGCGAATTGGGAAAGGCTTGGGGGCGAAATGCACACACACACCTCTTCTGAGGTCAGAGCCATCCTGACAAATTGTATTTTCTCTCGCATGCATATTTTCATGTGTGGTTACAGGTTTCAAGAACCTTTTAATAAAACATTTCCTCATTCGAGATGTGATCACGTCTGCCAGGAGTCATGAAGAGTGCAGCATTGGAATGGAGCAATTTTCTTCCAACCTTCTCAGCTTTTAATATTGCAAGGCCTACCTGCAGTAAGGGTTCTCTGCCAGGGAGTGGGGAGTGCACAGAAAAGTCATAGAGAGTCTACAGCTGCTGTAGATCTGCCATCGATAGATTTCCATTGCAGCCTCAATGCCTTTGGCAATCAGCTCATTTCGACATTGGTGCAGCATCAAACCAGCTTCATTACACTGGTGGAGCAGCAGAAATGCCTTGTTTGCCACGTGCATGGGGCTAAGGGCAGGAGAAACCAGCATGCATCATTACCAGAGATATTCTGATACTAGCGCATTTTACCTGATGGGAATTACCCATGAATGCAAAAGCTAACCTGGAAGGCCGAGAAAGGTGCTTGAGATATCAAAGGAAGAGCAAACATATATGAGGGCTGATGAAGTTCAACTGGATGCAGTACTCGGGTGGCGCGTGAGGCATTAACATAAAATAATTTTGACTTCAACCAACCAGAGCTGAACTCTCGAGGTGACAGTGACTGCCCATGACATCCAGACAGCATTTGACTAGTGTGGCGTGAAGAAGCCCCAGCAAAATATTCTTTCTAGCAGTCACTTGTAGAAAGGAGGTCCCTGACTGCAGAATGCAGCAGTGGCAAGAGCCTGTATCTGGGATTTTCTTATCGTGGGGATGCTGTTACACTGCAACTAACATGGTCCTGGCTGACCAGGAAACCTCCAGGCTCTCACCATCTGCCTAAGGCTTATCAGAAGGATTTACAAGTTGATAATCTCCCTGTTTGGCCACGTTATGAATGCACCTTCCAGCTATCAAGTCTTAGGGTATGACTCTAACCCATAGCATCCCTCAGAGGCAGGAATGCTACCCATGCTTCACAATACCTCCTTCCCATCTAATTTCATTTTCCAGCACTTGGTCCGTAGCCTTTTATGCTATGGCGTTTCAAGAGCTCATCTAAATGCTTCTTAAATGTCGTGAGGGCTCCATTCTCTGCCACCTTTTCAGGCAGTGAGTTCCAGATTCCCACCACCCTTTGGATGAAAAGGATTTCCCTCAAATCCCCTCTAATGCTCTTTATCTTAAATCTATCTCCCCTGGTTATTGACACCTTTACTAAAGGGAAAACTTTCTTTCTACCAATGCTATGTCCTTCATGTTTTGGACACGGGTGAGTGTCGTAGGAATTACTATGAACCTGTTTCATCAGTGATCTTCCCTCCATCATAAGAGCAGACTGGGGATGGTAGCGTGATTGCACAATGCCATTTGTCACTAAGTTACTGAAGCCCATATGCAGCAAGAACCGGACAATATTCAGATTTGGCTGTTAAGTTACAGTTGTGCCACACCAAGTGTCAGGCAGTGACTATCTCCAACAAGAGAGAATCTAACCTTCTCCCCTTGATGTTCAATGGCATTACCTTCTCTGAATCTTCTACTGTCAGTATCTTGGGGAATGCCATTGACTAAAAACTGAACTGGACCAGCCATATCAATACTGTGACTGCAAGAACAGACCCGAGGCTGGGAATTTTGCAGCGACTATTTCACCCCCTGACTCACCGAAGCCTGTCCACCATCTACAAGGCACAAGTCAGTAGTGTGACAGATAACTCTCCACTTGCCACGATAAATGCAGCTTCAAGAACACTTGAGCTCAACACCATCCAAGATAAAGCATCCCGCTTAATTGGCAATCTACTCACCAAATTGAACATTCACTCCATCCATCATCCGATGCACAATGGCAGCAATAAGATGCACTGCAGAAACAAGCCAGGATTCCTTCAAAAGCACCTTCCAAACCTACAACCTCTATCACGTAGAAGGACAAGGGCAGCAGATGCATGTGAGCAGCCCCACCAGCAAATACCCCTCCAAGCCACTCACTGGCTTGGAACTACATCACCATTCCTTGACTGTCACAGAATCACAGAAAATACAGTGCAGAAGAATTTGCATCGAAACATGAGAAACATCGGACCTACCTACCTAATCCCATTTGCCGGCACTTGGCCCATAGCCTTGAATGTTTTGACGTGCCAAGTGCTCATCCAGTTATGTTTTAAGGGATGCGAGGCAACCCACCTCTACCACCCTCCCAGGCAGTGCATTCCAGACCGTCACCATCCTCTGGGTAAAAACGCTTTTCCTCCTATTTCCCCCCCCCCCCCCCCCAAAAATCTCCTGCCCTTCACCTTGAACTTGTGTCCCCTTGTGACTGGGCCTTCAACTAAAGGGATCAGCTGCTTCCTATCTGCTCATAATCTGATGTTGAGCCCTTTGCCGCTCATTTACTTTGCACCCGACCACTTCCTTCCACAAATACAAGTCCGAACTCATTCACGGCTTGCAAATTGCTCATTGAGGCTGCCCTTCATTGAAAGCATCCCGTGGATAGTAAGTACTCAGTCAGGAGTGTGATTCGGGAGGCACTAAGTGTGCAGCTCATATTTTTATGAGCCCAGGTGAAAAATCCAGCTTTGATCTCAATCATATCACAGTAGGAAATTGGTCAGAGAAGAAAAGGACCTTCCACAGAGGCAGTGAAGTGAGTAGAAATGGGAGAACTATTGATCTGTTAAATAACTCCATTTTAATCTGACCTTTTTACTTGCTATGTGGTAGTTGAGATAACTTTGCCTCTGAAGAATATTTCCTTGCTACCTTTTGCAAGACATGAAGGGAAATTGTACCGGGATCACTATCAGTATCACTGCTTTAAATTTTGTTAAATATATCTGTATGGGTGTGTTTTGTGAACAGATTCTTTTGAATTTCAACCAAATGGAAAATTATTCTGGTTGTTGATTTGTCTTATTTAATTTGAAAAGGAATCCAAGCAGATCAGAATCTTCAAGTAAAAGAAGTTCGCAAAGCCAATCTAAAGGAATACAATTTTGTGATGATGACGATGATGAGGTAATTTCAAGTTTTCCTGCTTTCAATTATTTACCAAACTAAACATGTTAACTGATATTGTTCAACAATCGGGTAGTATCTACTTTTTAAAAAAAATTTAGATTACCCATTTATTTTTTTCAATTAAGGGGCAATTTAGTGTGGTCAATCCACCTACTCTGCACATTTTTAGGTTGTGGGGGTGAAACCCACGCAGACACGGGGAGAATGTGCAAACTCCACATGGACAGTGACCCAGAGCCTGGATCGAACCTGGAACCTCAGCGCTTTGAGGCAGCTGTGCTAACCACTAGGCCACTGTGCTGCCCTTTCAGGCAGTATCGATGGAGAGAAATAAAGTTAATGGGTGAGATTCTCTAGCCTCCCTGTGGCGTGTTTCTTGGCGGTGGGAGGCAGCCCACCATTGGCTGGCAGTGGGATCTTGTAGTCCCGCAACTATCATGGGATTTCCAATTGAATCCACCTCTGCCGATGTGAACGGCCAGGTCACGCCCAACGTTTCCAGTTCTGATGAAAGGCCACAGACCTGAAACGTTAATTCTGTTTTTTTCTCCGCAGGTGCTGTCTGACCTGCATTTTTGGTTTTTATTCCAAATTTCCAGCATCTGTAGTATTTTGCTTTTTGTGACTGGTTTGTTACTCTGGTATTTCTCCATCCCCTTCAAATCTGCAGTTCTCGTCTACCTCTTCAAAAATACTGTGACCCCTCTGTACTTGTAAACTACCAGCCCATCTTCAACTTCCATCACTGTCCAAAATCCCTCAATGTGTTGCTAAACTATTCCTTTTCAACCAGCTGCAGCCCTTGACATGGTTGAGCTGCTTCCTCCTCCACTGTCGTCCAGCTATGTGGAATGTCCTTCATTCTATCAAGGTGTAATCAGAGAATGATTTTCAACGGTTTCTCTTCCAGTATTACCTCTGGAATTCACTAAAGATCTATCCTTGGCCTTGAGCATTCTATTTCTCATCTATATGCTGTTCCCTCATCTGAAAACACAATGCTGAATTTACACGCCCAGTAACAAAATCCAATTTTTCCTCAACCCCACCACTTTCAACCCCACCATTGTCTCTGAATGTCATCCTACTTGTGACAGTTAATGTGCAGAAATTCCATCTAATTAAATATTGGAAGAATATTTGTTCCTCACCTCTCTAATTACTGAAACCAAAATGCTCCCTGGCCACTGTCTGAGACTAAACTAGACTGTTTGAAACTTTGCTGTTCTATTTGACCTTACGTTGAGCTTTCCACTAGTATTCACTCCCATCACCAAGGATGCCTATTTCCTCCGCTCTAACACTGCTTGTCTTTGGCCCACTTTGGCTCACCTGCTGCTAAAACCCTCATCCACATCATTGTTACCTCAAGACTTGAATATGCTAATATACTCCTGGTTGACCTCCCATCTTCCAACTTCCATCTTCCAACTTCCATTAACCCTGGACTTGTCCAAAGTTTTGCTGCCCATCTGTTAACTCACACCAAGTTCCATCAGCTGTGTAATCATTGCTTACATTAGATTTAGTCTGGCAATGCCTTGCTTTGAAAATTCCCATCTTTATTTTCAAATTCCTCTGTTGCCTTACCCATCATTATCTCAGCCTTCTTCTACAGGCATCCGAGTTCTCTGTGCTCCTACAGTTCTGGCCTCTTGTGCATCTTATTTTTAATTGCTTCACCATTGGTCACCGAGTTCAGCTTCTTGGGCCCTAATCTCTGGAATTCTCTCCGTAAGCCTCTCTCCTTCTCTCCTCTAAAGCTTTCTTCAAAACCTACCTCTTCTACAGAATTTATGGTGTCCTATCCTAATATCTCCTCATGTGGCTCAGTCAGATTTGTTTAGATAACAGTCCATTGAAGAGCTTTGGGACATGGATGTGCCATATAAATTCATATTGTTGTTGTTAAATGTTCCTGCAGCTTAAAGATGGTCAGAATTATTGTTAAATACAAATAACACTTTGTAGGTAGCTGAAAAATCACAAAGCATCTGGCATTTTATCTCTACCTCGGGCCATATTATTATCCCAGGATATATCATTACCTCAGGCTGGCGAGTGTTTTAAACTAATAGATTTTAAATGCAATCACTGTGACACTGCTGCTGCCTTTTAAATCAGATTTCAGATTGAGGCTGTTTGCCTAATCAGGTGACATGAACGATCCTCTGCCAATATGCAAAGAGTTCGAACCGGCCGTCCAGCCAACTGAGCTAACCAATCCCCCCCAATTGCACTACATTTGGATCTATGGCCCATCTGCAAACAGACCATTCTACAGTATGCAATGGTGGCTTTCAGCAATACTGTCCAGAATGTGTTTCAGTACATTGATGTTTTTCTGGGTGCTGCATAACTTTGCTATGAGAGGATTTTCAGCATGATCAATTCCCATGACTCGGCATCAACAATAATGGCTGTAATTCTCTGGCCTTTGCGATTTTCTACTTCCCTCCGGCTGCGTACCACTATTGTTTCCCAACAACACGGAATGTCTTCAGTGGGAAATCCCATTGACATTCGGCGGGAACAGAGAATCCCGCTGCCAGCGAAAGGCATTCCACCGAGAAACACACGGCTGGGGAACCGGAGAATCTCACCCCATGTCCATTATCTCTCTTTCCATTGTCAAATGAACAGAATTAATCCAAAGAGGAAAGCAATAATCATGTTAACTAACATTGAGTTCACAGCTACTAGAGAAATGGGCTTGCAAGGCAGGTAGCCGGAGTTGGGAAATTCCCCTGCTCACAGTCCCAATCTTGAGAGAATTGTCCCCCAATTTGCGCAGCCTTATTTCAATAAGTCATGCCCTTCAGCCCCAGCTAGAGATTGGAGGCAGCCACGGATGCTGCCAAATGCCAAGGCAGACTGTTTAAAAGGTCCAGCTGGTCCCTTCAATTTTAGGCCCACCATACCTCACCATTCACACCCCATCATTCCACACACCAGCTATTCATGCCACCCAAATGCCCCCATGCCAACCCATGCCCCTTCTTCACTTCCAGCTCGCCAATATCCACCCATGCACAGCCCTTAGGAGCGATGCTGAGATGAAATCTAACAACAGGTCTAAATACCTACTACAGCCATCAATATATTAAAATAAATCTCCAATTTATGAAAGCCCATTCAAAACATAAATCTCCTCAAATACTTGATCCCTTATAAAACATGCTTCCATTCATAATCCCACATGAAAGAAAAAACCTGTTACCGATCAGACTGAACTTGGGACCCCTTTGTGAAAGAATTATAGCTCGTGGAAAGCATTATTAATGACATAATTGTAGTCCTTGGGGAAATGTCAATAGACAGCCAATGCAATTGGTGAAATTATGGTTTTTTTCAACTCTCACTGGCACATGCAGCCTGTTTTTTTTTTCATTTTAAAGGGCTGGGGAATTAAACAACAATGGTTCTACTGACTATTACGCCCTTCACGAACATTTAAGTCTACTCTAAAAATTTGTGATCTCCACACTATGGCTTAAAGTCCTTGCTACAGTGCAAATCAATGTTCAGTTCAAATGGCCCTGCTCAGTTTGGGTTTCCCCCATGTGAGTCATATCCCATCCCCTTTTCCCTACTGGTGAAAATGGATCTATTGGAAATTGAGGCAGGACTTCTGAATCAGGGTCCCGTCTACATTTTTAAAGGTCTGTGGAGTCACAAAAGGAGGCCATTTGACCCAATGAGTCCTTATTAGCTTTGTGTAGAGCTTTCCAGTCCATAAGACATGGGAGCTCCGCCATTCAATCATGGCTGATATGTATCTCATTCCCATACTCCTACCTCCCCATAAACCCTGATCCCCTTATTAATCAAGAACTTATCTATCTCTGTCTTAAAGACACTCAGCGACTTGGCCTCCACAGTTTTCTAGGGCAGTGAGTTCCACAGATTCACCACCCTCTGGCTGAAGAAATTCTTCCTCATCTCAGTTTCAAATGTTCGTCCCTTCAGCCTGAGGCTGTGCCATTGGGTTCTAGTCTTTCCTACGAGTGGAAATAACCTCTCCATGTGCACTTTATTTAGGCCTCTCAGTGCCCTGCAAGTTTCAGTAAGATCCCCTCTCATCCTTCTAAACTCCCAACGAGCACAGATTCAGAGTCCACGAGTGCTCCTCATATGACAAGCTCTTCATTCCAGGGATCATTCTTGTGAACCTCCTCTGGACCCTTTCCAGGGCCAGCACATTCTTCCTTAGAATTCCATATGGGGCCTGACCAGAGCCTTGTACAACTTCAGAGGTACATCCCTTCTCTTATATTTTAGCTCTCTCGACAGGAATGCTAACATTGCATTTGCCTTCCTAACTGCCGACTGAACATGCATGTTAACCTTAAAAGGATCTTGAACTAGGACTCCTAAGTCCCTTTGTGCTTCTGATTTCCGAAGCCAGTTCACATTTCAAAAGTTATAAGTGAGGGATTTGGGAAAACTCAGCACGGGCTCTTGGACAGCACGGTAGCACAGTGGTTAGCACTGTTGCTTCACAGCTCCAGGGTTCTTTTTTGTTTGTTTATTGAAGTTCCAGCAGTAGTTTATAAACTTGAAACCTGGGCCCAGGAGGAGAGTTTTAGAAGGAAAAACAAAGATTTTTTTTTAAAGTTGGGAAATGGGCAAGATTCAGCGGACAGATGGTAAAGTCTGCTTTTGGAAGCGCTTAGTGGGGTGTTTCTCTGTGGTTTCAGTGCCGAGAAACACCCCACTATTCAACGGTACGTTGCCTTTTTTTGGGGCCTCGGGGAGATTCTCTCTGCCGAGGCCGCACTTGGCAGAATTTCGCTGGTCGCAGGTCGGGCGCCATTTTGTTCCCCTTTTCCCTTTAATAAAAAACACACACTTCCTAAAAGCATTGTTGAAAAATTCCAAAGGGAGGAAAAAAAAGTATCAACTATCCATTGACTTCCAAGTTCTGAGGTTCTACTCCAAAGAGAATTGTTCCTGTCTCTTTCGCTCTGATTTCAATTTGCCTCTCTGTCACCCAAGGACAGAAGCGGAGGAAAGGTATAATAGGAGTCACACCCTCGCAAGGACGGTGATAGAGAGGACCAATGGTTAGCTGAAAATGAGATTAAAATGCCTGAACCATTCCAGGGAGCACAGCAATATCCTCCACCAAGGTGTCTCTTATAGTTTGATTTTAATTCTTCTGTCTCTCCCATGCACGCTCCAGCTCCTCCAATCACAGTTACCCTCCCTCACATCTTTGCTTCTTCTCCAATCATATATTTTGGGCTGGCTTTCCCACTTCGCGACACCGGACGTGAGAATAGCGATCGGGTGGAGAATCACGCAAAATGAAAAAACTTCCGTTTTGCGCACTGTGCCAATTCTGATGCCATGTTCCGGTCTCTCACTAGCGGTGACATTGAGGTTTGCGCCCCGACCCAGCGGGTCCATGCAAACCCATCAGTTGCATGGATTTTGATAACATTAGCGGCTTAGACATGTCTACAATGCCCATCCCTCCATGATGCTCCGCCCTTCTTAGGTGGAAGTCCCACAGACGCACGCAAGTATTTACAAGTGGGGCTTGGGTGGCATGGCTGCAGAGGGGGAGCAGGAGACTTAAAAAAAACCTCAGCCTCAAAAATTGTCCGGCTTTCTAGGTTAGAGCCTGGGCCAGGGGCCAAGTCCGTGGACTTGGGACATTCGCCTCAGGATTGGGGGTGGGGGCTGCTGGCTCACAAGGCCATTGCTGCAGTATGTGTTTTAAATGCATCCCTCTGGTGCTACTACAGGCTCCTGACTGCTCACACTGCTGAATGCTAGTGTGTCCTTTGAATGATCGGAGAGCCTCTGGTCATCTGGAGCACACCCAGGCCGCCCCTCTGGCAACCCTCATACCCCAGCTATTTCATCAAGGGGATTGGCATGACCAACCTTGCGCAGGGGCCACCAGGTGTTGGTACTCAGAGGTGCTGCCCCACTACAGAGGAAGCAAGGGATCAGCAGAGCTCACCCCAACCAAAGGATGCTTGAACTCTGGTCTTTAGAACCCTCCCTTTTCTCTGCACCTCTCGGGGCAGAGGCCTCACCAGTGACCCCCCACCCCTACAGATCACCATCTGTCTTCTGAGGCTGGCACCACCTCCCAGGTGTTGTTCAGGAGGGCTTGAGTCTGCAGCTCACCTTGGAAAAAGGATGTCCCTCCTCCTCCTCACTGGCACGGAGCTGTGGGTCCACCTCCGGGGTGGGTGGGTGGGGGGGGGGGGGGGGGGGGGGGGGGAGGGGAATGTGAAGGTCGGTCAGGAATTGCCCTCAACACGCGGCAGCAAAGTGCTGGCCCATTTGCATGTCCTGACTCGCTTACCAAATATCACCCCCAAAGGGAACATGAATTGCACTCTATTCAGTCTCGGTGACAACACTTAATCTCCCAAATGAAGAATTCCGATCTCTGTCTCTGGAGGAGCAGCAAGAGTGGGAGGGAGGGAAACTAATGGGAGAAGATTGAGCCGTGAGTATGGGAGAGATAGAGGGCTGGATTTTCCGTTCCTAGGTTAAGTGCCGCCGCCAACGCAGGATCTGTGGCATTTCACGATGGGAAAATTTGCGTGACACCCTAACCGATTCCGCTACCGGTGAGGGGTTAGCACCGCCGCCGTGTGAAACACCCGCAGAACGCTCAAAAAACAATTGGAGAATCACTAGGTCCTGTGCTGCACACGCGCAGAATCCAGTAAAAGAAGGACCAAAAAGATAATAGAGATTAATAAACTATGTGGGCAAATTAGTGAGGAATGTAAAAATTGACAGTAAGAGCTTTAAATATACAAAAAGGGAGAGGTCAAAGTGAACATAGGCCCCTTATAAAATGAATCTGAGGAGATAGTTATGGGAAACAAGGAAATGGCAGAGAAATCTTAAAAAAAAAATTAAAGTACCCAATTCATTTTTGTTTCCAATTAAGGGGCAATTTAGCATGGCCAGTCCACCTACTCTGCATACCTTTGGGTTGTGGAGGTGAGACCCACACAGACACAGTAAAACGGCAGAGAAGTTAAACAGATATTTTGCATCAGTCTTTACAGTGTCAAATATTTCAAAAACCCCAATAATACTAAAGAATATGGGGGAAGCAACTAAATACCATCACTGGAGAAGTAGCATGAGACAAACTAATGAGACTAAAGGCAGGTCAGCCTCTTGGCCCTGATGGCTTGCATCCGAGGATCCTAAAAGAAGTACCGACAGAGATACGGGGTGCCGGTGGCGTAGTGGTATTATCACTGGCCTAGTAAACCAGAGACCCAAAGTAATGCTCTGGGGGACCCAGGTTCAAATCCCACCTCTGCAGATGGTGAAATTTGAATTCAAGAAAAATCTGAAATTAAAAGTCTAACATGAGCATGAAACCATTGTTGATTATTGTAAAAATCTCCTTTAGGGAAGGAAATCTGCCATTCTTAGCTTATCTGGTCTACATGTTACTCCAGACCCACAGCAATGTAGTTGACTCTTAACTGCCCCCTCAAGGGCAATTAGGGATCGGCAATAAATGTTGGCACAGCCTGCGACATCCTCGTCCCATGAACAAATAACAAAAAGTGGATGCATTGGTTCTAGTTTTCCAAAAATTCTTGGATTCTGGAGAAGAGTCGGAGAATTGGAAACCTCCCAATGAGATATCCCTATTCAGAAAGGGAGGGAGGCAAAAAGGGGTAACATCTATTGTTGGATTCTATTAGTTGGATTATCTATTAGTCTCACGTCTATTGTAGGAAAAAATGTTTGGAAAATTCCAATCTAATCAAGCAGAGTCAGCATGGCTTCATGAAAGGGAAATTGTGTATGACTAATTTATTAGAGTTTTTTGAGGAAGTCGGGGGGAGAGGGGTGGATTAGTAGAAATGTAGTTATAGGGCACAGTATGGCCAAGGAGATAGACACAGTTCTATATCAGAGTTCATAGACTCTGCAGCTGAGAGCGGGAGTCCAGAGGCTGTGTTTCCTGACCAGTTTCAGCACATCTGCACAGGGCTGGAAAATAACTTGCAATGGGAGGAGGAGGAGGATCCAGTTGTTGTGGTTCATGTAGGTACCACTGGCAGAGGTAGAACAAGGTAAGACGTTCTGCTTAGTGTGTATGAGCAGCTAGAGGCATAATTAAAAAACAGAACTTCAAAGATAATCTATCATTACCTGAACCTTGAGCAAATTGATTAGAGAATTCAGTGTGTGGTTCAAAGATTGGTGTGGGTGAAATGGGTTTCAATTCATGGGACCTTGGCACCAGTACTGGGGGAAGTGGGAACTATATCATTAAGATGGTCTTCACCTGAACCATGCAGGGACCATTATTCTGGCAAGTTGTATAACTAAGGGTGCAGAGAGGGCTTTAAATTAAATAGTGGGGGCAAGCGATCATGTGAGGAAAGATGTGATAAACTAAGGAAATTATGGAGACATGGCTGCAGGATGACCATGGCTGGGAACTGAATGTTCAAGGGTATTTAGGAAGAATAGGCAGAAAGGAAAACAGTGTGGAGTAGTGCTTTAATAAAGTGTAAGGTCAATACAATAGTAAGAGGGAATCTTAGATTGGAACCTCATGTAGAATCAGTTTAGGTGGAGCTAAGAAATAGCAAGGGGCAACAGATATTGGTAGGAATTATTTATAGGCACCAAACAGTAGTGGCAATGCAGGGTACAGCATTAATCAGGAAATTAAGAGGTTAATGCAGCAAGGGTGGAGGTTTATGTAACAAGGGTTACATGGGGCACTTATCTACATATAGATTGGGTAAACCTAATTAGCACTTAGACTGTGCTTAGAAGGAATTCCTGGAAAGTATTTGCGATTGGTCATTTTAGATCTAGTATTTAGATTTAGTACTGTGCAATGAGAAAGGGCTAATTGATCATTTCATTCAAAGGAGTCTTTAGGAAAGAGCGACCATAATATGTTTGAATTTTACATTTAAGTTTCAAAGTGATGTTGTTCAATCCGAATCCAGGAAATCTAAACAAAGGAAACTGTGAAATATATGAGGGGCAGGTTGCCTTTGATAGATTGAAAAACTAAATGAAAAATTATGAAGATGGACTGGCAACGGTTAACATTTAAATAATTAATACATAGTTTCTAAAAAAAAATTATATTTCTTTGAGGCAGAAAAAACCAACAAGAAAATTGATCCAAACTTATCGAAGGAAAGATACACTGGCAGTCCAGATAAACTTCACTAGGTTGATCCTGGGTATGAAAAGATTTTCTTATGAGGAGAGGTTGAGTAGATTGAGTAGGTTGACCCTGTACTCATTGGAGTTTAGAAGAATGAGAGGCAACATTATTGAGACATACAAGATTCTCAAGGGGTTTGACACTGTGGATGCCATGTGGTTGTTTCCCCTTGTGGGAGAGTCTAGGACCAGAGGGCATAATCTCAAGGGGTCATCTATTTAAGATCGAGATGAGGAGGAATTTCTTTGCTGAGGGTAATGAATTTGTGAAATTCTTTACCGCAGTGGGCTGTAGAGGATGGATCATTAAGTATGTTCGAAGCTGAGATAGATAGATTTTTAAACAGTATGGGATTCAAGGGTTATGCGGATCAGGTGGGAAAGTGGAGTTGAGGTTTGTTATATCAGATCAGTCATCATCTTATTGAATGGCAGAGCAGACTCGATGGGCCGAATGGCCTACTTCTGCTCCTATGTCTTAAGGTCTTAAAGATTGTATTTGATCAAAAAAAGAGTCGCATAAAGTTGCTGACATAAAAGTAGTAAACCTGAGAATTGGCAGTATTTTAGAATTCAGCTAAGGAAGACCACAAAACTGATGAGGAATAAAGAATATGACAATAAACTAGCGAGAAACTAAATGGACTGTAAGCAGATAAGATTATCAGACATTACAGGGAGAGACGGGAGAATTTAAAATGGGGAATAAGAAAATGGCACTCAAACTGAAGAAATATTTTGTGTCTGTTCAAGAAGGGAGATACATAAAACCTTCCTGGAATACTAGAAGAGAGCAAATCTGGGACCTGTGTGAGACACAAAAGGTGTTATTTTGGTATAGCCTTCTCATAGTGAAAGCATTCTCTGATGCACACCATTATATTTAACCATGTTCACTCTGCCCATCTTTGCACTGCCTCTTGCCAATGTCCCATTGTGCTCAATGAAGTGACAGCATGACCTCCGCCATGTGCCAAGGTGATTGATTTTAACACTGCCATTATAACTTGCTAACGCCGATTCACAATCCCCAGCAGACAACTGTTCAGGCACCCTGGCAATCTCCAGACCGTTTGTTCAACAGAACCTGTACCTCTCAGGAAGGCTTATCCACACCTCCGGCTCAGGCCAGCACCATTGCGTTCTTCACCCATTGGTCTGCAATGACAATGTGAATTTATGTTAATCTGATATTTAGTGCAAGGAG
Organism: Scyliorhinus canicula; assembly: GCF_902713615.1. Taxonomy (NCBI): domain Eukaryota; kingdom Metazoa; phylum Chordata; class Chondrichthyes; order Carcharhiniformes; family Scyliorhinidae; genus Scyliorhinus; species Scyliorhinus canicula. Next base: position 93,833,785 of record NC_052159.1, on the reverse strand, counting down.
AGATATTGCTTCTCAATGCAACTGTGTCTCTCAATGCTCCTTCAGATGAACATGCATGCCTCAATGCTGAAGCAGAGTTTGTGTCATGCCTTGAACCATAGCTGCAGCATGCGGATATGACCATTTCTTGGACCTCTCCGAGGCACAGGGACTTCACCACTTATCTCACAAATGGGCCTTTCCGAAGGCTCGCTTTTTATGTGTGCTCAAGTTACCCAACCTACGCTGAGTCAGTCTCTGACTACTCATTACTTATGGGATCGCATGCCCTGACTCCTAATCTAGCCCGTCCTTCCCCATCAGACTGAAAATTGTTAGTGTGGGCAGCCATTTTTACAAGTCGGATTCACAGAGTCTGGAATTCTTTTGCCTCTGTGCACCCAAGTCACTGACTAAAAACTGACCAAAATGCCATTTTGGCCGAATACATGCTATTGTAATGACACATTGGAATATGTGCATTTTAAAAATATATATATTTATATAATTGTTTTATAGTTGCAGCATACTCCAATACATACAGCAGAACTAATTTTAATTGCACATTTCAGTTGCTGTACCCTCAGCATCATTTTAAAAGTAGTCATGTGTAACATGGGAATAGTGTAGTGTGCATGAATTTATCTGTAACATGTGAATATATAATGAGGGAAATGACTCATTTTATCCTGTTAATAGAGTAACAGCAGCTTAACAATGATGACTATTAATGCTAATTTTAGCACCCATCCTGCAAATGTCAGTCATGGCCATCTGTGATTTGCACTGTTTTGCTTTCTTATTAGTCTTTCTAAGGAGATGACTAGTTGTACTTCTACAATGCATTACAAGTAAAATAAGCTGCCATAGTCTTTTATATCACAGTCGTTTCTACCTATTCACTATAATTGAAAGCAATCAGGCCTCGGAAAACATTTGATCTTGTAAGGGTGGCACTGTGGCATAGCGGTTTGCACTGCTTCCCACTGTTCCAGGATCCCAGGTTGGACTCCGGCCGTGGGTGACTGTGTGGAGTTTGCAAGTTCTTCCCATGTCTGCGTGGGTTTCCTCCAGGTGCTCTTGTTTCCTCCCACAGTCCAAAGACGTGCAGATTGAGTGAAGGAGGAAACATTGGACAATTTTCACTTTTTGGAGGGGCAGGAAATAGACCCTGGCTTAATGTACACCTGATTTTGTTTCCATTGACTTCTAGCCCAACGGCAGGGAGCTTGGCATGTAATCTGAATTGACCTTCCAATCCAGCACTATGGGGGTGATGCATTGTCAAAGATGTTGGGCAGAATTTTCCCACCCTTCCCACAGGTGGGAGATCTTCCAGTCCCGCTGAAATCAACCCCCCTCCTGGATTGCGAGCCATACAAAATGCCGTAGATGTCAGGCCCAGAAGATCCCCCAGTGGCTTGCCACCTTGGCCGTGGGGAAGAATGGGTGAGGGCAGAAAATCCCAGCTGTTGTCTTGGCTGAGACATGAAATAGAAACCCTGTTTACTCTGACAGATCAATGCAAAATCCTCCTCAAAACCAGTCTCTTAGACTAAACGTTTGGATACCCATTTAATCTAAGCTCTTTTAGCCAGGCATTTGTTTTTCATACTCCTGAAGAACCTTGGTAGAATAGACTGTGCTATATAAATGCAAAGTGTTGCAGTTTGGGGCTGGTTTAGCTCACCAGGCTAAATCGCTGGCTTTTAAAGCAGACGAAGCAGGCCAGCAGCACGGTTCGATTCCCGTACCAGCCTCCCCGGACAGGCGCCGGAATGTGGCGATTAGGGGCTTTTCACAGTAATTTCATTGAAGCCTACTCGTGACAATAAGCAATTTTCATTTTAAGTGGCTGGTTTAGCTCACCAGGCTAAATCGCTGGCTTTTAAAGCAGATCAAGCAGGCCAGCAGCACGGTTCAATTCCCGTACCAGCCTCCCCGGACAGGCGCCGGAATGTGGCGACTAGGGGCTTTTCACAGTAACTTCATTGAAGCCTACTCGTGACAATAAGCGATTTTCATTATTTTCATTTTCAGTTTGTGAATTGAGAGTTACGGCAAGCAACAATAAAATGAACGACTCTTTGAAGCCACACAAAAATAGGATTCAGTCATGAATTGATTCAATTAATTTCAGTCCATTTGTTGAATTCATCTATTATAATTAAAAATTCTTGTAAATGACAAACCGAGTTAACCACTACAGCAGTTTTACCAAAAGAACACTTTTGCCCTCAGCACATTTAACTTTTTGTCGTCCCCTACCACACGGGAATAAAACATTGTGCTTCCAAAATAATGTAAGCATTAATGTTGTATGTTAATGTGCCTTTGTCTTTTTGACAGTGTACAATGCGCATGTTTAAAGGGTAATTGCCTGTATAAAATGCAGATGTTTATCTAATTTTATTTTAATCTCGGTATCACACCCTTATTGATGCTATGTTGTTAATTGATCTAAAATCCTCATAATGTAACTTTGAGTGTGATTTATTCTAATTGTATCAATGCTCTTTATTTGTTCTCAGGATGAATTTGATCCCTTTAAAAGCGCTACAACCTTCAGAAGAAACAGAAGATAGTTTGTCCAGTTCTCATAATGTGCTGATATTTTAAATTCAACAGATTATCAGTTTCAATTTTGTTGTAACAACGGTCATCCAATTATTGAGTTTAAAAAATAAAATTCCCAGCTGAAACATTTGTCTATTAAATGTGGAAGCTTTTGAGTGGTGGATGTGAATACTTCTATTTTGTTTGTAGTATATGTACAATACTGGTGTCCCGCTTTAATCTATATTCAAAGTGGATCATATTTTCTAAAAGAACTATTGCTTCAGCTACCTTGAAATCTTAAATCTTAAGGATTTCTTGAATCTGCAAGGTGTCAAAGAAGGATTGCAATCCCCCCCACCCCTACCATGTAAAATGTTGCTGCAATAAAAGAAAACGATTTGAGATGTAGATGCACGTATTTTGGATCTTCTTTCTCAGTGCCGTATGTTATGGGCAGCACGGTAGCACAGTGATTAGCACTGTGGCTTCACAGGGTTCGATTCCCTGCTGGGTCACTGTCTGTGCGGAGTCTGCACGTTCTCCCGTGTCTGCGTGGGTTTCTTCCGGGTGCTCCGGTTTCCTCCCACAGTCCAAAGATGTGCAGGTTAGGTGGATTGGACATGATAAATTGCCCCTAGTGACCCAAAAAAAAAGTTAAGAGGGGTTATTGTGTTACAGGGATGGGGTGGAAGTGGGGGCTTAAGTGGGTCGATGCAGACTCGATGGGCCGGGCCTCCTTCTGCACTGTATGTTCTAAATGCATGCACAAAATCTAGATCCCGTTATTTAAAAGTATATGCTTGATTTTCAAGCAGATGTGATATTCATAAGCATGCATCAGTTTAGTTTAAAACTTGTTACTTAATTTGCCCTCGAGCTTAGCAAAATTCAGTCATAAGATTGTTGATAAAAATATTCAATATTAAAATAGAGCAGTGTTTTGTGTTTAACTGTTGAAAATCAGTTTGAATATACATTGGAAATACTTTTGTGTTAGACTTAGCTAATGCTTACGGTTGTATTTTTATTCAAAAGAAAGTATAATTATCTTTATGTAAAAATTCTCAACCAGTTTCATACTTACTCAAAAATACCATGTTTATAAATATATTTTCTGAAAGGCTTGTTGCAGCTCAGTAAACAGAATGAATATTGACACCAACACCCGGGGTGCGATTCAGTGACCGTGTTATGTCCGGAGCGGATCCGGGAACACTGGGTCAATAGCAGGAAAGGCGAAAATCAAGATTTGCGCCGGCTGTGAACCAGTTTGAGATTCACCTGACCTGCTCCCAGTGGAGAGTTCCAGATCTCACCCAAAAACGACGAGAATATCATTCACCCTCATTTGCATTCATTTCAATCTCATTACCGAAATTGAATTCAAATGCAACAGCCTCCTAGCGGGAAGTCACTCAAGTGGCGTTTCGTACACCTTTTCAAAAACGTGAAGCTGGTGCAAAGGCTACTGAGGGGAGACGAGTAGCCATTTCCATTTACCGGCATGCAGCTCAAGGGCTCTGGAGCTACTGCCCCCTGACTCGGTGGGGAAGAAGAGAGAGGGGGGATCCTTTGACGAGTGGGGGGGGTCGGGAGGGGGGGACTTGGTCAGGAGCCTGAAGCGTTTATGTCGGGAGTGAGGGTGTTTGTGACTATGAGGCCATTAATTATCTTTGCATATTGTGGAAATCCATAATAAAGGCAACAAGAACTGCAGACTGTCTTCCTACCTGACACTTCCAGGACAGAGCCCTGCTGCTGCTTCTATCCTCAAATTCAATTTCATTCCCTTCATGACTAGCCTCTAACTTCACAGTTTAAGATTATTTCAAATGAGGAATTAACCTTATTAATGTGGGGGCACCTCACTCCTCAGCACTCAGATGCTTCCTTGAGGGCACACGTACCATGTATCAGAGGATGATTAGTGCATAGTATATCCAGCAATTCATTGATGCAGCTACCAACAATCAAACGCTGAAGATAAATGCACTGCGATTCTTCTCACGACCAAAGGGTGAGTGGAGGGCAGCTGAACATGGTCTCTCTAATGTTTTTGTCGAGATCTAGGGCTCCTGATGTGGTCAGGAGTGAGTGTGCAGAGCAAGGTTTGCCAGCTCAAGTGGCTCGCTGAATAGCACTCTTAAGATAGGGTGGGGCACATAACGGTGGGGAGTTGAGGGTCCCGGGATGGAAGCCCCAACTGAATTTCGGCATCCCTCCTCCAGTTCCTTACAGATATAATGATGTCTGCTGGAATCGATCCCAAGGCTGCCCTCGCATTGCTTGTGGCAGCCGAGTCGGGCAGACGCTGGAGACGGCAGCAAGGTCAACACATGCTTGAGGCGGCATCCCATATGCAGGGGGCCGCTGTACATCCTGCCTCCCAGTCGGCATTGCTGACCTTACTACTGGTCCTCAGACCCCCTTGAAGGAACAGGACAGCTTGCCTCTCATCCACAGCATTGAGAAATCGTGAGATCCCCATCCCAAAACGAGAAGCAGGTATCTGCGCTGCCATTCTTGTATGTTAACTGGGAGTGAGTGGTGAGGGAGTGTTTAAAAATAGCTCCCCTTGATAGCTGTGAACTGTTGAGGCGCGTGTCGGGCGAATCAGACAGCGAGGGAGCCAGTATGGCGAGAATCTCATCGGGCTCATTTTTGGCACTAAGTGCCATTGAATACTGGCTGTTGTTAAAACACGGCCAAAACCAGACTTTGAATTTTTTCTGTTGAATCACCCCCCGTCAATGCATTTCATATCCCTTGAGCCTAGTCCGAGTGTTAATACTGTATTGAAATGCTGCACATTGCTGAATTCTGCACTTAGCCACATAGAGAACTGTCAATCTACAGCCTGACTATATGAAATTGCACATCATGGGCATGATTCACGGAAACATTGTTAAATGCCATTTTGGGCACGTTTGGCGGGGTATTCCTCGACAGCTACATTGGCGAGATCACGGCCTGCTGCAGATAGGACACAGCCGTGGCATTCAGGAGAGGGTGTCAGGTGCATTCCAGCAACTGCATAGCCAATTGGAGGAGTCCCAAGGACTTCGAATGCAGGAGATGGTGCCGACAATGCGTGGCACCGAGGAGGAACTTTGACAAAGAGTCCTCCAGATTAAAAATGTTAGCTCCCTTCTCTTTTCACAGATTCTGTCAGACGTGCTGAGACTGTCCAGTATTTTCTATTTTTGGCACAAGTATTGTTATATCCTTGGCACTGAGCAGAATATCTAAAATGATGTGATGAGGCTGTGCAAATATCTTCCCCATGAGATGTGGTTTTCATGTACTTTGAGAACCAAGTTTGATGGAGCATTTCTGTTTTTGTTTCTGAAGGAGCTGGAAGTCATAAAAACATAAATCACACCATGTATTTCATTTGTATCTGATTTTCCATCCACTGATTTCTTTCCTGTTTGTACAGCTCTGATTTATAATGCTAAGTGTGACCATCAGCTCATTGGTCCTTTAGCTTACCGGCTACAAGACAGTGAGGGGGATTTTCCATGCGCGCCCACGGAATGTTTCTCGGCAGCTGGTGGTAGCCCACTGTTGGCCAGCTTCTTGGGGAATCTTGTGGTCCCGCTGCTGTCAATGGGATTTTCCATTGAATCCACCCCCACCACTGGGAACCCCATGCAGGGGGTGCACTGTTGCGGGAGCTGAAGATTCCCCTCACCCCCCCCCCCCCCCCATATTATTTTTCACCTTTTCTTTAAAAAGTTGGAAAATAGCCAGCTGATTTTTAACTTTGTTAATTTCAAATGGAAAATCAATTGCCGTAGAACTAAAGGTATAATGGAATAGTTCCATTTCATCTTCAATGTGTGACAATTCTAATTTGTGATGCACTGCTTTAAGACCCAAGCTGCATATGTAATGCAAATTGGACTACATTTTCTGTCCGAAGCTAATTTGTGGAATTACTTGCAACTCCAGATGGCCCCAGGGTTCACACCACTGAGAGAAAAATGACATGCAAGTGAAATTTAACGGTACAAGGACAATTAAAGATGAGCTTCAAAATGCAGAGGGGAAAACAAACATTCAGACAAGTTCATCAAAGAAACTTTTAAAAATGACCTAAATTGATCAAATACTATTGTTAGTGCTGCAGGGGCAGGTAATTAAAACGTGAAAGGAAAGGGGCTCAATTGCAGGTGTTAAGCTGCGGGTAAGTGACAGTACCCAAACTTCCCTTCTGGCTGCTGGATGAGAGGCTGTGAAGGAGACTTGCTCTCTGACACACATCATCCCATAGGTGAATACTACAGAGTACCTGAAGGTAAAATCAATTTTCAAACTTGTACAGTTACTACTGTTCATGGATTTGTGCAAGTCCTTTGCTGCATGGCATTCATTTGTGTCCTTGTAGCAGCTTGGTGTCTGCCTCTGTTGATCCAGGCCCTGAGAAGACCGGTTCCCACAGTTGTTCAACGGTAGATGTGTGTACAATTTTGGGTGCTGTTGTAATTTTTGAGCTATGCCTTGAGGTAGGTATGTCTCAGTGCCCATGGTCCCAATAACGTGAAGCGTTTGTGATTGTATGCAACAATCCCTTTGCTAATCAACACTTCAAACATGGCAATCGGTCTGGTTATTACATTTTGTGACTTATTGTGGAGAAAAAATACTGACTTCGACCATTTTAATTTTATTTTTATTTCTCAAAAATAAAATTAGAGGCCCCAATTCTTTTTTTTTCCAATTAAGGGGAAATTTAGCGTGACCAATCCACCTACACTGTACATCTTTTTGGGTTGTGGGGTGAACCCCATGCAAACATGGGGAGAATGTGCAACTTACACGCAGACAGTGACCCGGGGCCAGGATCGACCCTGGGGTCCTCGGTGCTGCGAAGCAGCAGTGCTAACCATTGTGCCACCCTACAAATGTTACACATTTAATGAATATAGTTCAGGAAGTCCTGGCAAAATCCAAAATGTCACAGGCACAAATAAAATAGGGCAATGAAGAAGCCAAAATTGATCCCAATTTTTTTATATTGAACTATAGCCATTTCAGAAACCAAGTCGAGACCTGTTTAAAATTGTGAACAAGTAAACCATGATATCCAATGTTTTCTCCATGATTTAAATAGCACTAAATTATGGTGCACATGATATGGGGAATTAGATCCAGCAGAGGGCAGCAGAGCAGAGCTACTGATCAGCTGTTCTGGGGAAATTTGCATACGTGCAGTGCGGTCAGCCTAAGTTGAAGGTGGTTTGTGGAGGGGCTGTTGGCAAGTGACAGTTAAACCGAAACACTTCATGAGTGTTTCCCACCCTACCTCCTCCTCTAACCAACCCCCCCACCCCACGGTGGTTGGGAAGCGGGAGCAGGGGCCTGTCGTGAAGGTGAGTGAGTGCCTTTAAATTTGCTTACCTTTCAGCGGGAGCAGGGTTTGAGGTAATATCAGGTAAGCTCTTCCTTTCTTTTTCTTTTTTGTTTTTAAAAAAAATCTAGAGGTGATGTCAGGGAAGGCAGTACAATGCTCCTCCTGCAGAAGTTTGAGGTGAGGGACGCCATCAGTGTCCCTGCTGATTTCATCTGTGGGAAGTGCACCCAACTCCAGCTCCTCAAAAACCGTGTTAGAGACCTGGAGCTTGAGCTGGATGAACTTCGGATCATTCGGGAGGCAGAGGGGGTCATAGATAGGAGCTTCAGGGAAGTAGTTACACCAAAGACTGGAGATAGATGGGTAACTGTAAGAGGGACTGGGAAGAAGCAGTCAGTGCAGGGACCCTCTGCGGTCGTTCCCCTGAGTAACAAGTATACGTTTTGGATACTTGTGGGGGGGACGACTTATCAGGGGTAAGCCATGGGGTACGGGCCTCTGGCACGGAGTCTGTCCTGTTGCTCAGAAGGGAAGGGGGGGAAAGGAGTAGAACATTAGTAATTGGGGACTCAATAGTCAGGGGCACAGATAGGAGATTTTGTGGGAGCGAGAGAGATTCACGTTTGGTATGTTGCCTCCCAGGTGCAAGGGTACGTGATGTCTCGGATCGTGTTTTCCGGGTCCTTAAGGGGGAGGGGGAGCAGCCCCAAGTCGTAGTCCACATTGGCACTAACGACATAGGTAGGAAAGGGGACAAGGATGTCAGGCAGGCCTTTAGGGAGCTAGGATGGAAGCTCAGAGCGAGAACAAACAGAGTTGTTATCTCTGGTTGTTGCCCGTGCCACGTGATAGTGAGATGAGGAATAGGGAGAGAGAGCAATTAAACACGTGGCTACAGGGATGGTGCAGGCGGGAGGGATTCAGATTTCTGGATAACTGGGGCTCTTTCTGGGGAAGGTGGGACCTCTATAGACAGGATGGTCTACATCTGAACCTGAGGGGCACCAATATCCTGGGGGGGGAGATTTGTTAGTGCTCTTTGGGGGGGTTAAACTAATTCAGCAGGGGCATGGGAACCTGGATTGTAGTTTTGGGGTACGGGAGATTGAGAGTATAGAGGTCAGGAGCACAGATTTGACTTCGCAGGAGGGTGCCAGTGTTCAGGTAGGTGGTTTGAAGTGTGTCTACTTCAATGCCAGGAGTATACGAAATAAGGTAGGGGAACTGGCAGCATGGGTTGGTACCTGGGACTTCGATGTTGTGGCCATTTCAGAGACATGGATAGAGCAGGGACAGGAATGGTTGTTGCAGGTTCCGGGGTTTAGGTGTTTTAGTAAGCTCAGAAGGGGGCAAAAGAGTGGGAGGTGGCGCTGCTAGTCAAGGACAGTATTACGGTGGCGGAAAGGATGCTAGATGGGGACTCTTCTTCTGAGGTAGTATGGGCTGAGGTTAGAAACAGGAAAGGAGAGGTCACCCTGTTGGGAGTTTTCTATAGGCCACCTAATGGTTCTAGGGATGTAGAGGAAAGGATGGCGAAGATGATTCTGGAAAAGAGCGAAAGTAACAGGGTAGTTGTTATGGGAGACTTTAACTTTCCAAATATTGACTGGAAAAGATATAGTTCGAGTACATTAGATGGGTCATTTTCTGTACAATGTGTGCAGGAGGGTTTCCTGACACAATATGTTGACAGGCCAACAAGAGGCGAGGCCACATTGGATTTGGTTTTGGGTAATGAACCATGCCAGGTGTTAGATGGAGGTAGGTGAGCACTTTGGAAACAGTGACCACAATTCGGTGACCTTTACGTTAGTGATGGAAAGGGATAAGTATACCCCGCAGGGCAAGAGTTATAGCTGGGGGAAGGGCAATTATGATGCCATTAGACATGACTTAGGATGTGTTGGTTGGAGAAGTAGGCTGCAAGGGTTGGGCACACTGGATATGTGGAGCTTGTTCAAGGAACAGCTATTGCATGTTCTTGATAAGTACGTACCAGTCAGGCAGGGAGGAAGGGGTCGAGCGAGGGAACCGTGGTTTACCAAAGAAGTGGAATCTCTTGTTAAGAGGAAGAAGGAGGCCTATGTGAAGATGAGGCGTGAAGTTTCAGTTGGGGCGCTTGATAGTTACAAGGAAGCGAGGAAGGATCTAAAGAGAGAGCTGAGACGAAAGGAGGGGACATGAGAAGTATTTGGCAGGTAGGATCAAGGAAAACCCAAAAGCTTTCTATAGGTATGTCAGGAATAAAAGAATGACTAGGGTAAGAGTAGGGCCAGTCAAGGACAGTGGTGGGAAGTTGTGTGTGGAGGCTGAGGAGATAAGCGAGATACTAAATGAATACTTTTCGTCAGTATTCACTCAGGAAAAAGATAATATTGTGGAGGAGAATGCTGAGACCCAGGCTATTAGAATAGATGGCATTGAGGTGCGTAGGGAAGAAGTGTTGGCAATTCTGGACAAGGTGAAAATAGATAAGTCCCCGGGGCCGGATGGGATTTATCCTAGGATTCTCTGGGAAGCCAGGGAAGAGATTGCTGAGCCTTTGGCTTTGATTTTTAGGTCATCATTGGCTACAGGAATAGTGCCAGAGGACTGGAGGATAGCAAATGTGGTCCCTTTGTTCAAGAAGGGGAGTAGAGATAACCCCGGTAACTATAGGCCGGTGAGCCTAACGTCTGTGGTGGGTAAAGTCTTGGAGAGGATTTAAAAGATACGATTTATAATCATCTAGATAGGAATAATATGATTAGGGACAGTCAGCATGGTTTTGTGAAGGGTAGGTCATGCCTCACAAACCTTATCGAGTTCTTTGAGAAGGTGACTGAACAGGTAGACGAGGGTAGAGCAGTGATGTGGTGTATATGGATTTCAGTAAAGCGTTTGATAAGGTTCCCACGGTCGGCTATTGCAGAAAATACGGAGGCTGGGGATTGAGGGTGATTTAGAGATGTGGATCAGAAATTGGCTAGTTGAAAGAAGCAGAGAGTGGTAGTTGATGGGAAATGTTCAGAATGGAGTTCAGTTACGAGTGGCGTACCACAAGGATCTGTTCTGGGGCCGTTGCTGTTTGTCATTTTAATAAAGACCTTTAGGAGGGCGCAGAAGGATGGGTGAGTAAATTTGCAGACGACACTAAAGTCGGTGGAGTTGTAGACAGTGCGGAAGGATGTTGCAGGTTACAGAGGGACATAGATAAGCTGCAGAGCTGGGCTGAGAGGTGGCAAATGGAGTTTAATGTGGAGAAGTGTGAGGTGATTCACTTTGGAAAGAGTAACAGGAATGCGGAATATTTTGCTAATGGTAAAATTCTTGGTAGTGTGATGAGCAGAGGATCTCGGTGTCCATGTACATAGATCCCTGAAAGTTGCCACCCAGGTTGATAGGGTTGTGAAGAAGGCCTATGGTGTGTTGGCCTTTATTGGTAGAGGGATTGAGTTCCGGAGCCATGAGGTCATGTTGCAGTTGTACAAAACTCTAGTACGGCCGCATTTGGAGTATTGCGTACAGTTCTGGTCGCCTCATTATAGGAAGGACGTGGAAGCTTTGGAACGGGTGCAGAGGAGATTTACCAGGATGTTGCCTGGTATGGAGGGAAAATCTTATGAGGAAAGGCTGATGGACTTGAGGTTGTTTTCGTTAGTGAGAAGAAGGTTAAGAGGTGACTTAATAGAGGCATACAAAATGATCAGAGGGTTAGATAGGGTGGACAGCGAGAGCCTTCTCCGCGGATGGAGGTGGCTAGCACGAGGGGACATAGTCTTAAATTGAGGGGTAATAGATATAGGACAGAGGTCAGAGGTGGGTTTTTTACGCAAAGAGTGGTGAGGCCGTGGAATGCCCTACCTGCAACAGTAGTGAACTCGCCAACATTGAGGGCATTTAAAAATTTATTGGATAAGCATATGGATGATAAGGGTATAGTGTAGGTTAGATGGCCTTTAGATTTTTTCCATGTCGGTGCAACATCGAGGGCTGAAGGGCCTGTACTGCGCTGTATCGTTCTATGTTCTATGTATGTTTAATCTGTTTCAAAAATATTTCACATGGTGATTGTACTACAATTAGTTCTAAAATTTACTTTTCATAAGTTAATATGCTCTTAATAAATCATTGGGTCAGCACTGAGTTCATTTAGTTCTGTGAGATCAGTTTTGTATTTTCTGCCCCTCCAATTCAAGAAGATGCAGGTTTCACAATATTGATGCGCTATGTTTCCATATGGAAAGAGAAGAATCAATAAGAGTTCAAAACCACTGGTGTTGAACTCCCCGAGGAAGCTCGATTCTCCAGCAGCATTGAGCTTGATGGTTTGCTGTTTGCATTATGAGTCTGCTCAAAATTGAATTTACTGTTTGCAAAGCTCTCTGGGGCTTCTTGAGGATGTGATTGGGTTTAATGGGTTTTGCATGTTCACTAGCATTCTTTCTCTGCTATCCTTTGCTTCCCCCAACTCTCCTCCTTATTTCTCTGAGCCCATCTATCTCAGCTCCTTTCTCTGTCCCAATCACTGGCTGGGATTTACTGCTCTGCTATGGGGGATGTGGCCAGCCAGCTAAAGGTCCATTGAGTTTTGGTGGGACTGGAAGATCACGGTGGCAAGCGGGCAGGAAAATCCTGGCCTCCGTCTTTTGCTTTGTGTGACTGTCACTTCTGTGTCTTGGTATTTCACTGTGTATTTTTGCTGTCTGATCTTAATTGATTCTCTGTTTTTCATTTTACCCTTTTCTCTTTTATCTCTCACTCTGAGCAGAATTTTCTGCTCCTGCCAGCGGGAGAAATAGTGGTGGGCAGGCGAAGGAAATTTGGTGTGATGGAAAAAGCCAGTTTTCCACCAATGAAAAAATAGTTTGGAATACTATCTCCTGGTTTTAATGGTGGATTAAAGGCAGGTGTGTGTCCCACTGATCTGTCGGGATCCACATTTGCATCCCTTTGAATCTTATGAATGCTCAGTAATGGGCCAACTTGACGGACATTTCCCTACCAAATTCTGTTCCCTGCCAGTAGATAATTAGAATGGTCTTTTCCCTAACTGTACATAAATGGTGAGCATTTGGCAAACTTCAGTTCATCAATGCTGCTTTTGCCTCCTTAAGAGCATTTCTGTGAGATATCAAGTGCCTGCTTCACGAGCTGCACTAAGACTAGGCTAGTAGACAAGACTGGGGGAGGGGGGAGGGGGGAGATGAGAGATGGATGCCGGACTGGGGAAGTGTGCGTGTGGAACACGAGAGAGGAGAGGGAGAAGGGGTGGGGCAGGGGATGGTGGTTAATGGGAAGGAGAAGAACATAAGTGGGAAAAAGGCAGGATTGGAGGTGCTCAAAGAACAGAGTATGAAAAACTGCCTTGGGACAATAGTTATAAGACAGTCCAAGGAAGAGCCTGTCTTGGAGTTGAACGGGCTATGTTAGAGAGTTCTGCATGACAAACACGTTATGGGTGGGAAAAGGTCTCTGGGCAGTGACGATTAGGCACAGTATGGTATCCATGTCGAGGTCAGTCACCCGAGGCGTGTGGGGCGGGATTTTGTGATCCTGAGGCTAAGTATTGATGCTGTTGGAAACGCCATCGCGTTTCTTGGCGGCGTCAATGCGGCCTCAGGATCAGCAATTCTGGCCCCTACAGGGGGCCAGCACGGCACTGGAGCGGTTCACGGCACTCCAGCTGCTGATCCCGGCATCAACGGGCCCACGGTAGCATGGTGGTTAGCATCAATGCTTCACAGCTCCAGGGTCCCAGGTTCGATTCCCGGCTGGGTCACTGTCTGTGTGGAGTCTGCACGTCCTCCCCGTGTGTGCATGGGTTTCCTCCGGGTGCTCCGGTTTCCTCCCACAGTCCAAAGATGTGCGGGTTAGGTGGATTGGCCATGCTAAATTGCCCGTAGTGAAGGTTAATGGGGGGGGTTATGGGTATACGGGTTACGTGGGTTTAAGTAGGGTGATCATTGTTCGGCACAACATCGAGGGCCGAAGGGCCTGTTCTGTGCTGTACTGTTCTATGTTCTATGTTCTAACTGGGCTCCACGGAGTCCACGCATGTGCAGTGGCTCCCTTCAAAGCGCCGGCCCCGACGCAGCGTGGCACAGGGCTGCAGGGGCCGGCGCGGAAGAACGGTGGAGAGGCCAGCCCATCGATCAGTAGGCCCCGATTGTGGGCCAGGGCACATCGAAGGCCACCCCCCACAGGCCACCTCCCCGACCCTTCCATGGCAAGTTCCCGCCAGCTGAAAGCAGGTGTGGACAGCACCGGCGGGGCTCGGCGCCTCCTGGGCTGAGAATCGGCGGGAGGAGCCGCATAGAGCGGCCCCCGACCAGCTCCGCGCCAATCACGGCGGTGCCAATGGCACCGATTCTCCGCTCGGGAGAACCGTGTGGTGTGATTCCCACCAGTCGCGGGAATTCTCTGGCCCGACCCCAGGCTGAGAAATTTCCTCCCGGGTTCAAATGGTGTGAGACAGAAAGCAGAGCAGCATTCAGCGGGGCATTTGGTTCCTCTAAGATTGTAACTGAAAGCCATGGGGAGGTATTGGGTGATCCCATGGGAGTAGGGGGTCCTAAAAAGGGTGCATGCGGCTTTGAGAAGGGGAGGGGTCAGGTCAACAAAGGTCATAGGGACATCAACATTAATTGGTTCAGGGGGAGAACCGGAATATCCACATTGCCAATTATAGGCCAAAGGTATTGGGAGGCTGGGTAGTGACAGAAGGAAGGAGAATTAGGTGGTGAGTATGGAGGAGAATGGAAGGAACTCGGTGGGTGATTGGAATCTGGCCTCCCAAATGAACATCAGCAGCACTATTTTCGATCCTGCCTTCCAATGAAGCAGTTCGAAAATACGCTGGACAAAATAGATCAGGGTGGGTTCCGACATGCGGGAATAATTTGCACAGCAAATAGGGCGGCCATGGTGGCAACCAGCACTCAAGAGTTCCATCCCCTTAATGAGGCTGCATCTCAAGGTTAGCACACGGGACAGGGTGGCACAGCTGTACATATTCCGTCGACAAGTGAGCCGGAGGACGTCCGATAGGGGCATCGAAGATCACAGGACAAGGTAGGCAGCTGGCTGCCTTCACCACAAATGTACATCCTGGGGAAACACCACAATGTAGTGGTAGAGCTCGGAAGACCAGGCATGTTGAGCAGCACTGAGGGCACTGGGGTAGGGGGGAGGGGTTGGGGGTGGCACTATCGGTAATGGGGTATTGTACAGTACATTAAACAACTCTTTGCACAAACATTATGATTCCTCTCTCATTTTCTTCCCTAATGCGGGCTGCGCCCTGGACCTTTTGCCTGTCTCTCCAGGCAACCCCGCCTCCCCGTGGCACCGACCCACCCTCCGGCTGTGGTCATATCCCGGGAACTGTGTCCCCCTACCCTGGGTGTTCGGATGTCGGCTGATGCGTGCGTGGTGTTGACTTCCACACAATGTCCAGACATCAAGATACGAATCGGAATTCTAGGCAATAACTCCCACGTGCCACATGGCCCACCTACCCATGGGAACCCACTTGGCATGTGTCAAGAGCTCACTTAACCATGATTGCCAATTCTCTATTAGCAATTGCATTCAGCCGCGCAGCCAGAGACCTCAGCAGTCGTGAGGGTTATGGGTAATGGGTGGGGCAGATGGGCAGGAACAAGGGCCGCCCCCATAATGGGGTTGGGATCCAAAGGTTGGCATGGTGGTGCCACGAGCGATTGCCCCCAAAGTTGCCCCACCAGCGCCTCCCCCCCACCCTCTCATGGCGCTCCACCCCTGCAGAGGGTCCTCCACCCCCCTGAGGACTGAGGTGGCAAGGCCAGCGCCCATGGTCTCTTTGCCTGTGAGCAAAGATGGCTACTCCCCTCTTCGGCTCACCACAGAAGCCTTCGGCCAGATTCACGATTGTCAAAAGGAATGCTCATCGACAGGATGACGGGTGGCTCTCGTTAATTGTATGGAAATTGGTCTTATGGTGATAATTGGTTCTTGCCACTCGACGGCGAGTTTCCAACTTCGCCTACAGGAGCAGACTGTTTGCATCGCAAACTGTTTGGCGCCTTGCGCATTCCCGTTTTTGGCCTCCCGCTTTTCACCGGCCTTGTTAGGCTTGAACGCGCGTGTAACTAGGCTGGAAGATCACGCCATTGGCTACGAGATAAGGGATAATTTTCCTGCTCGTCTTTGAAATTCTGCCACAGGATTTTTTATGTATTCTTGAGAGGGAAGAAGAGGCCTCAATTTAACCTTACTTCCAAAAAATGACAATGCAGCATTCTTCAGTACTACAAACTGAGTCTATATTGATGCTCGCTCAATCTCACTAGCATAGATCTTTCTTGCTGGAGAAGATCACACCAAACTCAAAGACAGGTTTCAGATTCCAAAGTCCGCAGTAATTTGCTTTTATCCAATAGGTAATCAGATATTCCTGACCCACCTTATTTGTTCCTGCCTCTAGGCAATCTTACTGGAAGTGGGTGAGTGACAGAAGCAGTTACCAATCCAGCAGCAATGGGGAACCAAAAGTGGCAGTGAACTGGCCACATGGGCCAGTTTGGGGACCCAGTTGGATTTTGCTGACAGCGAATGTGTGGCTGAATCCTGTCAGGTCCTGGAGATGTCATCCTAGTGGCATGTTCGTGATTGGAAAGGCCACTTTATAATCTACAACTCCCCCCCCCCCCCCCCCCCCCCCCCCATTTTGCTACTAGTCCACAGCTTCAGCTAAAGACTATCCTGGGTGGGGGCAAGCTTCATATCCACAAAGGGTGTCTCCATCTTCAGGCACCCTCATATTCTCCACAGCTCCCAACTCCTGTGAATAGGATAACACTTCCAATGGGACATCCTGTTGTCTGTTCCACCTGATGTCCTTCATCCCACTGTGCTCCCGGAGGTAGCCTCCTTGCTGGCCAAGATAAGATCACCCAGGCTAGTGGCTGGCCTGCAGAGTCAGACTCTGCTCCCACTTTTGGCCCAGATCTCAGAAAATCTTCCATGGCAGTAAGGTTCGGCCCTGGATGTAAAAATGTATTTAGGTAACATTACATTTGAGGAGAGCACAATTATTTATTTACCTATTTCAAAACTTTTTAACGAAATCCATTGTCTATTTTAACACCTTCACAAAGATCTTTCCAAATCCAGATACATGTAGAAGCATACCAATACAGACAAATATATTATGGTTTATTTCAGATGGGATAATGCCTTCATTAAGAGAGAAAATGAATAAATTTCATACAAAGGCATTATACCCTTGTGCTCCAGTATCCCACAAAGTATTTCAAATTCATATATTAAAGTTGCTTGATAAACATTATGCAATTATCTTTCTGCTCCATTGTTAACTGTTCCCTCAATGGAAATGTGGTGTTTTCTATAATAGCTAGTTTGTTTAACATGCAGTCAATCTGCCTTTGTCCATTGTGAACATCCACTAAGATTGCATTTTCTCCCTCGAGTCGTTATTTTACAGGTACAATTTCATAACCATTTAACCGCAGTCTTTTTTGTGGACCAGAAGATGGTGCAGTGTGACTGAGTTATAGATTG
Source organism: Scyliorhinus canicula (assembly GCF_902713615.1). Classification (NCBI taxonomy): domain Eukaryota; kingdom Metazoa; phylum Chordata; class Chondrichthyes; order Carcharhiniformes; family Scyliorhinidae; genus Scyliorhinus; species Scyliorhinus canicula. The sequence continues at coordinate 93,816,348 of NC_052159.1, read as the reverse complement.
GTTTGATGAACAAGTATGCAGGTTGCATGTAACAAGATAAAGGCATATTTAAAGAGCACGTTTTTTTTTAGTGTAACATAAAACAAATCTGTGATTTCCATCATTTAATAATATTTGGTGGAAAATCAAGGATTGAGAAGATTTATATATTTTTAATGTTATTATTTGGGATGTGGGTGTCACTGACGAGACCAGCATTTGTGTCCCATTCCTAATTGCCCTTAACTGAGTGTTTTACTAGTCTGTTTCAGAGGGCAGTTAATAGTCAACCACATTGCTGTGGGTCTGGAGTCACATGTAGGCCAGACCAGGTAAGGACTGCAGATTTCCTTCCCTTAAGAGAAATTAGTGAACCAAATGGGGTTTTAATGATAATTACATGGTCATTACCAAGACCAGCTTTTCAATTCCGGAATGTTTTTATTAATTGAATTTAAATTTCACCAGCTACAGCAGTGGGATTTGAACCAGTGTCCCCAGAGCATTAGACTGGGGCTCTGAATTACTAGTCCAGTGGCATTATAACTATGCCACCATTTCCTTTAAAGGTATGATTGAAGGTTTCAGTTAATTTTCTATAGTACAAATATGATTTCATTCAAACATGCATTTAAAGTTTTGAAGAAAATGCCATCAGGAAGAAGTAAGTAACAGAGTTAAAATAGTTATGGTAAACTCACTGCCCTATTGTGCTGCAATATTTACTGGAATCAATCCAGGGCTGGTCCAGATGCCCACCTGAGTCAGACAAGTAGATACCTTTTTGCTCTGTTAAATTGGGTCTTCTGATATATATAAGCCCCTGATGCAATTTTGAGAACCAACACCTAAGCATTTGGTGTACCTTTCCCAGCTGTACTAAGCAGTGAAATGCTACAAAAAGATAAATAAAAGTTAAGCTATGCAGAAGTCCTCCCTGGGGTTCTATAAGAATAATATAAGCAGCCACCATTAGCAGTCTCTCCACTAACCTGCAAATCTATCGACCACGTCAATCTTGATATTGCATTGGCCTCAAAAACCAGCATGTTGCTGTGGACATGCAGTTCACCTATGATATGGTACTGAGATTGGACCTCCCATTGACTGTTTGGGTGACTGACCAGGGCTGGTTGGCCTCCGAAGAGTTAACATCCACTTTCCCAACTTTTTAAGATTGCTTCTGTTTTCCTTTAAAGGGGGGAATAGTATGAAGTGCAGCAATGGTGTTTTCAATTAAATGTGAAAGGGTGGTTATAACTGTTATTAGAATGCATGAATGTTCACAGATGACAAGCTCTTCTGAGCAACATACATTATGCAACACAATTTTAAAAAATTTACAGTGCCCAATAATTTTTTCCCAAGGGGCAATTTAGCGTGCCCAATCCACCTACCCTGCACATTCTTGGGTTGTGGGGGTGAGATCCACACAGACACGGGGAGAATGTGCAAACTCCACACGGACAGTGACCCAGAGTCGGGATCGACCTGGGATCTCGGCGCCGTGAGGCAGCAGTTCTAGCCACTGCACCACCATGCTGCCCCGAGGGACTTCATTTATGTGGAGAGGCTGGAGAAACTGTTATTGGTCTCCTTAGAGTAGAGAAGATTACGCGGAGATCTAATAACGTTTTGAAAATCATGGAATACTTTGACAGACAGTAACCAGGTTCAGAAAGTTCAGTACCAACATAACATAAAGGAATAGGAGCAGGAGTAGGCCATTCAGCCCCTTGAGCCTGCTCCTCCATTCACTAAGATCATGGTTAAGCTGATGTGACCTTAACTCCACTTTCCTGCTTGTCCCCTGTAACCCTCGACTCCCCTGTCACTCAAAAATACATCTAACTCAGCCCTGAATATAATCAATGACCCTGTTGCTAACTGGGGAAGAAGATTCAAAACACTGACAACCCTTTTGAGAGAAGAAATGCCTCTTCATCACCGCTCTAAACGGGAGCCCCCTTATTTTGAAACCCTGCCCCTCAGTTCTGGATTCCGCTACAAGAAAAAATCCAGAGGGAACAGATTTACAGTCATAGGCAAAGGTACAGGGGCAGCAGGGTAGCATGGTGGTTAGCATAAATGCTTCACAGCTCCAGGGTCCCAGGTTCGATTCCCGGCTGGGTCACTGTCTGTGTGGAGTCTGCACGTCCTCCCCGTGTGTGCGTGGGTTTCCTCCGGGTGCTCCGGTTTCCTCCCACAGTCCAAAGATGTGCGGGTTAGGTGGATTGGCCATGCTAAATTGCCCGTAGTGTCCTAATAAAAGTAAGGTTAGGGGGGGGTTGTTGGGTTACGGGTATAGGGTGGATACGTGGGTTTGAGTAGGGTGATCATGGCTCGGCACAACATTGAGGGCCGAAGGGCCTGTTCTGTGCTGTACTGTTCTATGTTCTATGTTCTATGTACTGTAGGCAGCATGTGGAATTTAATTTTATGAAGCAAGTTGAATTGCATTGTCATTTATACAAATTGTATAGTGTTATGGGCCAGGGTTAAGAGAACCCCAAAATGTATCATGGAGTTCACCTGACCCACAACTTTTACTAGGTTGTGGTATGGGGAGCACACGGCCGACTCTACAGGTGTGGTACAGTAGAAATGGAAAAGTATTTTTTGAAGCAAAACAATGTTTATTCTATGAACTCAAGTTAACCTTTTTAAAACATACAGTGAACATCTTAGCAACCATTCATTCAAAAACAACCCCCAAAGAATACAACACTAAGTAATCCTTTAAGCTTTCCTTTTAACATCCATAAGACTTAAAACACCATTTACTAGAAGGACATCAGGTTAAAGTCATTACTGTTATTAGTTTTAAATCACCAGGATCGATTTAGTCATTAGATTACAGAGATATCATACACCTTCTGGCTGTGACTGCAGCTATCCAGCTCTGAAAACGAAACTAAAACACACCCTGCAGCCTGCTCAAAAACAAAAGTAAAAAGCTGTCAGACAGCCCAGCTCCACCCACTCTTTGACATCACTGCAGTGGTAAACACCCATTTCTTAAAGGTACTCTTACTACAGATATTTATATAAAAACCCATTTATTAAAGGTACTCTCACATGACAATAGTTGTTTGTTGGGAAGCTTGTTTCCCGAATTGTTTATTAGTTGTAACTTTTCATATACGTCTGCAATAAAATACATTAAAAAAAATGTTGAATTGCATTGCCTGAAGCTGAGTGGAGAGAAACATTGATTCAACTGTCGCTAATGCAACCAAGAGCAATTCTTTCCCTTACTTCACATGCAAATACCTGGTTTAGCACATGGCTAAATCGCTGGCTTTTAAAGCAGACCAAGGCAGGCCAGCAGCATGGTTCAATTCCCATGCCAGCCTCCCCGAACAGGCGCCGGAATGTGGCGACTAGGGGCTTTTCACAGTAACTTCATTTGAAGCCTACTTGTGACAATAAGCGATTTTCATTTCAAATACCTGTATAAGATGAAGTGCTGTGAGTGATCATATTGTTTGAACATTTACAGCATGGTAGCACAGTGGTTAGCATTGTCGCTTCCCAGCACCAGGGCCACAAGTTCGATTCCCGGCTTGGGTCACTCTCTTTTTAAAAAAGATAATTTTAATTCAAATTTTCACAAAAAAGAAAACAATAACAGAAAATTCTAAGAACAAAAAAACCCAAAACAAAATACAGACCCCCCCCCCCCCCCCCCCCCCCGCCGTAAATACAAAAGAGAAACAATAAATTAACGCCCGTCATTGGCAAAAAACAGATATTCAACCCAAAACAAAAACAAAGAGACAACCCCCCTCCCCCCTCCGGGTTGCTGCTGCTGCTGACTTTTTTTCACCGTTCTGCCAGGAGATCTAGGAATGGTTGCCATCTCCTGAAAAACCCCTGCACTGACCCCCTTAGGGCAAATTTCACCCTCTCCAATTTAATAAACCCCGCCATATCTTTGACCCAGGCCTCCACGCTTGGGGGCCTCGCATCCTTTCACTGAAGAAGAATCCTCCGCCGGGCTACTAGGGACGCAAAGGCCAGAACACCGGCCTCTTTCGCCTCCTGCACTCCCGGCTCCACTGCAACCCCAAATATTGCGAGTCCCCAGCCTGGATTGACCCTGGATCCTACCACCCTCGATACCGTCCTTGCTACACCCTTCCAAAATTCCCCCAGCACTGGGCATGCCCAGAACATGTGGACATGGTTTGCTGGGCTCCCTGAGCACCTAATACAACTGTCCTCAGTCCCAAAAAACCGGCTCATCCATGTCCCGGTCATATGAGCCCTATGCAGTACCTTAAACTGTATGAGGCTAAGCCTCGCACACGAAGAGGAGGAATTCACCCTTTCTAGGGCATCTGCCCACGTCCCCTCCTCAATCTCCTCACCCAGCTTCTCCTCCCATTTATCTTTCAGCTCCTCCACCGAGGCCTCGTCTACCTCCTGCATCACCTGGTACACTTCCGAGATCCTCCCCTCTCCAACCCATACCCCCGAAAGCACCCTGTCCTGGACCCCACGCGGCGGCAGCAGGGGGAACCCCACCACTTGCCGCCTGACAAACACCCTTACTTGCATGTACCTAAAGGTGTTCCCCAGGGGGAGCCTGAACTTCCCTTCCAACTCACCCAGGCTCGCAAACTTCCCGTCTATGAACAGGTCCCCCAGCCTCCTGACACCTGCCCTGTGCCAACTCAGGAACCCGCCATCAATTCTCCCTGGAACAAACCGGTGGTTCCCCCGTATCGGGGACCCCATCGAGGCCCCCACCTCCCCCCTGTGCCACCTCCATTGCCCCCAAATCTTGAGGGTAGCTGCCACCACTGGGCTCGTGGTATACCTCGTTGGAGGGAGCGGCAGCGGCATCGTTGCCAGCGCTTCCAGGCTCGTACCCACACAGGATGCCATCTCCAGCCTCTTCCATGCCGCCCCCTCCCCGTCCATTACCCACTTACGCGCCATCGCTGCGTTGGCAGCCCAATAATAGCCACAGAGGTTGGGCAACACCAGCCCTCCCCCATCCCTGCCCCGCTCCAAGAACACTTGGGTCACTCTCTGTGCAGAGTCTACACGTCCTCCCCGTGTCTGTGTGGGTTTCCTCCGGGTGCTCTGATTTCCTGCCAGAAGTCCCGAAGATGTGCTGTTAGGTGAATTGGACATTCTGAATTCTCCCTCTGTGTACCCGAACAGGTGCTGGAATGTGGCGACTATGGGCGTTTCACAGTAACTTCATTGCAGTGTTAATGTAAGCCTACTTGTGACAATAAAGATTATTATATGGATCTGCACCGATTGGTGGAAGGGTTGAGAACCAGGAGACACTGATTTAAGGTGATGGGAAAAGAACTAAAGGTAACATGAGGGAAAACATTAATGCAGCAAGTGATTAGCAACTGCACTACTGAGACTGTGGTGGAGGCAGATTCAATTCTCGCTTTCAAAAAAAAATTGAATGGTGATCTGAAGAGAAAACAAATTGCAGGGCAAAAACAAAAGGGAAATGGGACCTGTTGAACTTCCTTTGCTGATAAGCTGGTACAGCCATGATGGGCCGAATGGCCCTTTATGATTCTTATTTCACAATTATTATATGAAAGTTATTCTGCCTTCTATTATTTAATAAACTTGATGAACATTTGAGTGATTGCAGTCAACCAGAAGCCAAATCATCCTTATTCATTACCATTCTTCAGGTATCACACATTCTCTGATTCTAACACACTGCCTATGATTAAGTAAATCATTGTTTTATTTTTAGTAATAGCATCCCATGAAATCCTTTCTCTTAACCAATACGAAAGCTCAATTAAAATAACTTATACATCAAGCGCTGACAGATAACAGCAGTTTTACATTAACAGACTCACTCCTTTTTCAAGTTTAGCACTGTCAGTAATTAAAATTGTTATGCCATAACAATAATTGAAAATCTGTAATTTCTTCACATTTATTAAGAATCGCTAAAGACTAATTGACTGTATGTACAGGTGGTCACAATGGGAGAAGTTCTATATTGTTGAGCCTCATGTTGTTTCATGCACGGATATGGGCCAACAGTACCAGTTGCCTCTGAGGTATGGGTCAATGTGCAGCAGCTATCCTCTGAGGTATGGGTCAATGTGTAGTAGTTAGTCTCTGAGGTATGGGTCAATGTGTAGCAGTTAGTCTCTGAGGTATGGGTCAATGTGTAGCAGTTAGTCTCTGAGGTAAGGGTCAATGTGTAGCAGTTACCCTCTGAGGTATGGGTCAATGTGTAGCAGTTACCCTCTGAGGTAAGGGTCAATGTGTAGCAGTTACCCTCTGAGATATGGGTCAATGTGTAGCAGTTACCCTCTGAGATATGGGTCAATGTGTAGCAGTTAGTCTCTGAGATATGGGTCAATGTGTAGCAGTTACCCTCTGAGATAGGGGTCAATGTGCAGCAGCTACCCTCTGAGGTTTGGGTCAATGTGCAGCAGCTACTCTTGAGATATGGGTCAATGTGTAGCAGTTACCCTCTGAGGTATGGGTAAATATGTAGCAGTTAGTCTCTGAGGTATGGGTCAATGTGTAGCAGCTACCCTCTGAGGTATGAGTCAATGTGCAGCAGCTACCCTCTGAGGTATGGGTCAATGTGTAGCAGCTACCCTCTGAGATATGGGTCAATGTGTAGCAGTTACCCTCTGAGATATGGGTCAATGTGCAGCAGCTACCCTCTGAGATATGAGTCAATGTGCAGCAGCTACCCTCTGAGGTATGGGTCAATGTGTAGCAGCTACCCTCTGATATATGGGTCAATGTGTAGCAGTTACCCTCTGAGGTATGGGTAAATATGTAGCAGTTAGTCTCTGAGGTATGGGTCAATGTGTAGCAGCTACCCTCTGAGATATGGGTCAATGTGCAGCAGCTACTCTCTGAGATATGGGTCAATGTGCAGCAGCTACCCTCTGAGGTTTGGGTCAATGTGCAGCAGCTACTCTCTGAGATATGGGTCAATGTGTAGCAGCTGCCCTCTGGGATAAGGGTCAATGTGTAGCAGCTACCCTCTGAGATATGAGTCAATGTGTGGCAGCTACCATCTGAGGTATGGGTCAATGTGTAGCAGTTAGTCTCTGAGATATGGGTCAATGTGTAGCAGTTAGTCTCTGAGGTATGGGTCAATGTGTAGCAGCTACCCTCTGAGGTATGGGTCAATGTGTAGCAGTTACCCTCTGAGATATGAGTCAATGTGTGGCAGCTACCATCTGAGGTATGGGTCAATGTGTAGCAGCTACCCTCTGAGGTATGGGTCAATGTGTAGCAGTTAGTCTCTGAGGTATGGGTCAATGTGTAGCAGTTACCCTCTGAGATATGGGTCAATGTGTAGCAGTTACCCTCTGAGATATGAGTCAATGTGTGGCAGCTACCCTCTGAGATATGGGTCAATGTGTAGCAGTTAGTCTCTGAGGTATGGGTCAATGTGACGCAGCTACCCTCTGAGATATGGGTCAATGTGTAGCAGTTACCCTCTGAGGTATGGGTCAATGTGTAGCAGTTACCCTCTGAGGTATGGGTCAATGTGTAGCAGTTACCCTCTGAGGTATGGGTCAATGTGCCGCAGCTACCCTCTGAGCTATGGGTCATTGTGTAGCAGCTACCCTCTGAGATATGGGTCAATGTGCAGCCGTTACCCTCTGAGATATGGGTCAATGTGTAGCAGTTAGTCTCTGAGGTATGGGTCAATGTGTAGCAGCTACCCTCTGAGGTATGGGTCAATGTGTAGCAGTTACCCTCTGAGGTATGGGTCAATGTGTAGCAGTTACCCTCTGAGATATGGGTCAATGTGTAGCAGTTACCCTCTGAGGTATGGGTAAATATGTAGCAGTTAGTCTCTGAGGTATGGGTCAATGTGCAGCAGCTACCCTCTGAGATATGGGTCAATGTGTAGCAGTTAGTCTCTGAGGTATGGGTCAATGTGTAGCAGCTACCCTCTGAGATATGGGTAAACGTGTGTGTAGCAGTTAGTCTGTGAGGTATGGGTAAACGTGTAGCAGTTAGTCTGTGAGGTATGGGTAAACGTGTAGCAGTTAGTCTCTGAGGTATGGGTCAATGTGTAGCAGCTACCCTCTGAGGTATGGGTCAATGTGTAGCAGTTACCCTCTGAGGTATGGGTCAAAGTGCAGCAGCTACCCTCTGAGATATGGGTCAATGTGTAGCAGTTACCCTCTGAGGTATGGGTCAATGTGTAGCAGTTAGTCTCTGAGATATGGGTCAATGTGTAGCAGCTACCCTCTGAGGTATGGGTCAATGTGCAGCAGCTACCCTCTGAGATATGGGTCAATGTGTAGCAGTTACCCTCTGAGGTATGGGTCAATGTGTAGCAGTTAGTCTCTGAGATATGGGTCAATGTGCAGCAGTTAATCTCTGAGATATGGGTCAATGTGTAGCTGTTAGTCTCTGAGGTTTGGGTCAATGTGTAGCAGCTACTCTCTGAGATATGGGTCAATGTGCAGCAGCTACCCTCTGAGGTATGGGTCAATGTGTAGCAGTTACCCTCTGAGATATGGGTCAATGTGTAGCAGCTACCCTCTGAGATATGGGTCAATGTGTAGCAGCTACCCTCTGAGATATGGGTCAATGTGTAGCAGTTACCCTCTGAGGTATGGGTCAATGTGTAGCAGTTACCCTCTGAGGTATGGGTCAATGTGTAGCAGTTACCCTCTGAGATATGGGTCAATGTGTAGCAGTTAGTCTCTGAGATATGGGTCAATGTGTAGCAGTTACCCTCTGAGATATGGGTCAATGTGTAGCAGTTAGTCTCTGAGATATGGGTCAATGTGTAGCAGTTAGTCTCTGAGATATGGGTCAATGTGCAGCAGCTACCCTCTGAGGTTTGGGTCAATGTGCAGCAGCTACTCTCTGAGATATGGGTCAATGTGCAGCAGCTACCCTCTGAGATATGGGTCAATGTGTAGCAGTTAGTCTCTGAGGTATGGGTCAATGTGTCGCAGCTACCCTCTGAGATTTGGGTCAATGTGTAGCAGCTACCCTCTGAGGTATGGGTCAATGTGTAGGAGTTAGTCTCTGAGATATGGGTCAATGTGTAACAGCTACCCTCTGAGATATGGGTCAATGTGTAACAGCTACCCTCTGAGGTATGGGTCAATGTGCAGCAGTTACCCTCTGAGATATGGGTCAATGTGCAGCCGTTACCCTCTGAGTTATGGGTCAATGTGTAGCAGTTAGTCTCTGAGGTATGGGTCAATGTGTAGCAGTTACCCTCTGAGGTATGGGTCAATGTGTAGCAGTTACCCTCTGAGGTATGGGTCAATGTATAGCAGCTACCCTCTGAGGTATGGGTCAATGTGTAGCAGTTACCCTCTGAGATATGGGTCAATGTGCAGCAGCTACCCTCTGAGGTATGGGTCAATGTGTTGCAGCTACCCTCTGAGATATGGGTCAATGTGTAGCAGTTACCCTCTGAGATATGAGTCAATGTGTAGCAGCTACCCTCTGAGATATGGGTCAATGTGTAGCAGTTAGTCTCTGAGGTATGGGTCAATGTGTCGCAGCTACCCTCTGAGATTTGGGTCAATGTGTAGCAGCTACCCTCTGAGATAAGGGTCAATGTGTAGCAGTTACCCTCTGAGGTATGGGTCAATGTGCAGCAGCTACCCTCTGAGATAAGGGTCAATGTGTAGCAGTTACCCTCTGAGGTATGGGTCAACGTGCAGCAGCTACCCTCTGAGATAAGGGTCAATGTGTAGCAGTTAGTCTCTGAGGTATGGGTCAATGTGTAGCAGTTACCCTCTGAGGTATGGGTCAATGTGTAGCAGTTACTCTCTGAGGTATGGGTCAATGTGCAGCAGCTACCCTCTGAGATATGGGTCAATGTGTAGCAGCTACCCTCTGAGATAAGGGTCAATGTGTAGCAGTTAGTCTCTGAGGTATGGGTCAATGTGTAGCAGTTACCCTCTGAGGTATGGGTCAATGTGTAGCAGTTACCCTCTGAGGTATGGGTCAATGTGCAGCAGCTACCCTCTGAGATATGGGTCAATGTGTAGCAGCTACCCTCTGAGATATGGGTCAATGTGTAGCAGTTACCCTCTGAGGTATGGGTCAATGTGTAGCAGTTACCCTCTGAGATATGGGTCAATGTGTAGCAGTTACCCTCTGAGATATGGGTCATTGTGTAGCAGCTAACCTCTGAGCTATGGGTCATTGTGTAGCAGCTACCCTCTGAGATATGGGTCAATGTGCAGCAGTTAGTCTCTGAGATATGGGTCAATGTGCAGCCGTTACCCTCTGAGATATGGGTCAATGTGTAGCAGTTAGTCTCTGAGGTATGGGTCAATGTGTAGCAGTTACCCTCTGAGATATGGGTCAATGTGTAGCAGTTACCCTCTGAGGTATGGGTAAATATGTAGCAGTTAGTCTCTGAGGTATGGGTCAATGTGCAGCAGCTACCCTCTGAGATATGGGTCAATGTGTAGCAGTTAGTCTCTGAGGTATGGGTCAATGTGTAGCAGCTACCCTCTGAGATATGGGTAAACGTGTGTGTAGCAGTTAGTCTGTGAGGTATGGGTAAACGTGTAGCAGTTAGTCTGTGAGGTTTGGGTAAACGTGTATGTAGCAGTTAGTCTGTGAGGTATGGGTAAACGTGTAGCAGTTAGTCTGTGAGGTATGGGTAAACGTGTAGCAGTTAGTCTGTGAGGTATGGGTAAACGTGTGTGTAGGAGTTAGTCTCTGAGGTATGGGTAAACGTGTGTGTAGTAGTTAGTCTCTGAGGTATGGGCTAACATCTACCGTCAACAGTTACTATCTAGTTTCTAAGTTATGGGTCAACAAGTATGAGTAGCCTTCGAGGTTCAGATTGCAAACTCCATACAATCATCCAAGGTGGGAATTGAACCCTGGCCACCGTGCTGCCTATAAATCAACTGAACAATTGTCCTATCATTTCTTTGGGATGCTAATTAGGCTGTCACCTTTTTACTGGAATCTCGTCAATGACCGGGGAAGGGAGAAAGTTGGGTGGGAAGGATTTGTAAGAAACTCAGTCTGCTTCTGGAATCCCACCATTTCTTTCATCAAGAACATAATGAAAAATGTTGGGAGAAAGCCTGCAAGGTAAAATATAAATATAAAGAACAGTTACAGGCTATTGAAACAACTAAATACTTTACAGCTACAGGGTCCCAGGTTCGATTCCCGGCTTGGGTCACTGTCTGTGCGGAGTCTGCACTTTCTCCCCGTGTGCGTGTGCGCACCGATGATCGGGCACGCATGTGCAGTGCGGCCTCATTTTTTAAAAAACGGGCTCAGCTTTTTTTTTACAAGTTCGGGTGGGTTTTATTTGGTACAATTTTACAGGAAAAAAATGCAGAACTTTGGGAAGGCGGAGACTCCATACTTTCCAACACCAGAAAGTTTCACCTTCATCCAACAGGTTCCATTGGAGGAGCGTGTATGAGGGCCAAAGGGACCCAAAATCATTTCCTCCATTTCTTTTCAGCAGCAAACAAGGTAAGAGAAAATGGTGGTCGCGCAGGTCAGCTGGCGTAGGCTGTGAAGGTCGGCTGGCGTGGGTCGCAAAGGTCGACTGTCGTGGGTCATGAAGGTTGGCCAGCATGGGTCGTGAAGGTCGGTGGGGTTGGCTCCCAAAGGTTGGCCGGTTGGTAAAAATGGGTCCCCGGAAAAAAAGTTTGAAAAACACTGGTCTAATATCCTACAATATCCGTGTTCAGAATTGTAACAGCTAATCCTCAAAAAAATTATACTTTTTCGACTGCTGAGTGTCAGGATACCCCATCCACCGCCCACCCAGACTAGGAGCCAAAGCAAATGATAGATTTACGGGTGTCTTGTCATGTCTATTAGTTTCAATAAGCCTGCTTCTGCTGCAACCTGAAATGTACGAAGAAGTCTTGAGAAGGAGCTGGATTCCCTCTTGCACTCAGTCCCACGCAGACAGACCGAAATACATTTGTGAACAACAGGGAGCGCTTGTGTGTGGAAGGCAACCATAAGGAGCAGAGTTTTATAATTAGTCTTTCCAAATCTGGAGCAAGTCGACAACCACTAAAACAGAGAATTCAATCTGTGATCAATGTCATTGATGGGATGGATAGACAACAACAACAAATCCTTGATAAATGTGATGTGGTGTTTCGCTGTTTAAAAAGTTACTGCCCTGTTCGTTTCCAGTTTGGGATTGTAAAACCCCTGCTTGCTCCTTCCATTTTTGCAATCATTGTATTTTTGTTTTGGTCCGTAACCCAAAGTGAAAGAGGAGAAAAGTGAAATCACTGAATGGGGAAAGATGAAGATTGTCACACCTATTACCCATTTGAAAGCCAGGGATGAAACATACCGAGTGCATTGAAGAGGAAAAGAAAGCACCGAGTGTTGTTATGCCGGTCCTCACCTTCTTTGCTGATGGAGACGTCAGCGGATTCAAGCAGCCCGCAGCATCAATTGGCTGCAAGTGCGTGTCACCATGTGCGTGGGTTGCAGCCTTTCATATAAAACTAACTGCAACCACACAGCCTGGTAGCTGCAAAATCTCCCACCTCGGCACTGCCAGCACACTCAGCGACCAAAACCCAGAATAACACCACAAAGATTGAACACATCTTCAGCACCCCTGCAAGTTCCGCGCCGCTGAACGAGTGATTTGAATGATTGGCAATTTTCCTGCATCCCAGCAACTTTGCCCACAGCAGCAAAGTGAGCGGCATTTTGACCCGTTTAACACACGAGGGAGTTTTGGAATCATGACCCGTTACAGGTGGCCCTCTCTACCCTATTTAGCCAAGGTTTTTCAAAGATCATATAACTCCAGCCTCCCCGAGTTACCCAAACTGACTAACAGATCGACTTTCTTTCCCTGGGGTAACTTTACTGTGGACGACTGGGAGAGCTTTATGGACTCGGCAAAGTACGAGGCGGAATCCCAAAATGCAACCGTCAAAGCTTTGCTTATTGTGGCGTACTCGGTTATTATAGTCATCTCTTTGTTTGGAAATATCCTGGTGTGCCAGCTCGTAATAAAGAACAAGCGGATGCATTCTGCCACCAGCCTGTTCATTGTTAATCTCGCCGTAGCGGACATCATGATCACTCTGCTTAACACTCCCTTTACACTGGTAAGACTTGAATTATTTATTCAGGGTGGTAAACTTTTCAAACTTTATTCCTTGTATTCTTCATGTGTACTGAAAACATTTCACCAAATCGGGAATGCAATGACGTGCATTTTTATAGCGCCTCAGAGTAAAATATCAACACGACACTGCACAGGAGCGTTATCAGACAAAAAATGATACCCAGACATATCAAGAGACATTAGTTGACCCTAAGGTCGTCTAACTATCATGATTATACACTGCCATGGAAACAGTAGTAATTGAGGACAATAAACAGAATAATGACGTGCCATGGATTTTCTTATACTGAGATACGAGATACCCAGTCTGTGCAGTTGTCTATTATTCACCAGTTTACTTCAACACAAAGGGCCCAAGCCACATGCAAACACCCCTTATAACACCAGGTATTGGCAACGTTCTAAAATGTCCACTTATGTTCCTTACAGTATCTGAGGGTATACCCAGCCCAATTGCATGTACATCTTGTGAAATTCAATTGTTTTGTCCACCCAAGTTTGGACGTTTGCGGCTTTCGAAATTCACTTAAAACATTGAAGAGTTTAATAGGAACCTTTGGAAATTACTGTTTGTAACAGTCAGTCCTGGAACCTTTGGACTACCTGAATAAAGCTTTAACTGTGCTTCTTGAACAAGTTATTTAAAACATTTTGTACGTAACAAGCACATGCGGACAAGGCTAGTCTTCCATTTTTAAGCGATTTAAACTTTTCGACTTGATTGTGGCAAATTGACATGTTAATGAACAGCATGTGTAAATACAACTGGGCAACACATAGTAAATGCACTCAGTTTAACGTACAACATTGTCCCAAAATAGCTTCTAAATTGTGGTGATTCTGTTTTGCACAGGCATGGCAGCACATCTTTCAAGTTATCCTGCAAGTATCATTGCTATAACTTTTCAGCTGTATTGACAAAATAAAGGGCACAATTAAACAACCATTAACACAATACTAGGGCAGTTAATGAAACAATTCATTAGTCAAGAGTATTTTTCCAACAGTAATTTAGATAAAAGGATTGATGAATTTTAACTCTTTGCAGTTAAGGGGTACATTTTGTTCCCTGGTTATGTATGTGATTGCTCACAGGACAGCACATTTTAACACAATTACAGCAAACAGACATAAACGATTTATGCATTTATTATATATGAAGCATTGTATGAATAATCTTCTGGTATTTGTGATTGACAGGTTCGGTTTGTTAACAGCACTTGGGTTTTCGGGCAGCTCATGTGCCACATCAGCCGCTTTGCTCAGTACTGTTCTTTGCACGTCTCCACTCTCACCTTGACAGCCATCGCCCTAGACAGGCATCAGGTAACTCATCAAATATGTATGAGGACACATGACAGTGAACTATAATTCCCCCAATAAATGCTTAAAAAGTCGGTTGGTCTTTGAGAAAGAATGTGCTGTTTTCATGGTTATTCAGTCGATATTAAAGCCGACCTTCCTTAACAAACACCAGAATCACAGAAAATACAGTACAGAAGAGGTCCTTGCCCATCGGTCTGCATCAACACATGAAAAACACCTGACCTACCTACCTAATCCCATTTTCCAGCACTTGGCCCATAGTCTTGAATGTTATGACATGACAAGTGCTAAAGGATGTGAGGCAACTCGCCTCTACCACCCTCCCAGGCAGTGAATTGCAGACCGTCACCACCCTCTGGGTAAAACTGTTTTTCCCCCCACCCCCCCCTGAAGCTTCTGCTCCTCACCTTGAACTTGTATTCCCTTTCAAAGAAAGGGAACAACTGCTTCCTATCCACTTGTCCATGGCCCTCATAATCTTGTGCACCTCGATCAGGTCACCCCTCCATCTTCTCAGCTCAAGGAAAATAACCCAATCCTATCCAACCTCTCTTCATAACTTAAAATGTTCCACCCAGGCAACATCCTGGTGAATCTTCTCTGCACCCCCTCCAGTGAAATCACATCCTTCCTATAATGTGGTGACCAGAGCTACACACAGTACTCCAGCTGTGGACTCACCATAGCTCTATACAATCCAACATGACTTCCCTGCTTTTGTAATCTATGCCTTGATTGATAAAGGCAAGTGTCCCATATGCCTTGTTCACCACCCTATTAACCTGCCCTTCCCGCATTCAGAGATCTATGGACAAACACACCAAGGTCCCTTTGTTCTTTGAAACTTTTCATTGTCATGCCATTCATTGAATACTTCCTTGACAAATTTCTCATTCCAAAGTGTATCAGCTCACACTTCAGGGTTAATTTCCATCTGATACTCATCTGTCCATTTGACCATCCTGTCTATATCTTCCTGTATCCCAAGACACTCAACCTCACTGTTAACCACCAAAACAATCTTTGTGTCATCTGCAATCTTCTGACCATATCCCCATATAGTCATCTATGTCATTTATATAAATGATGATTAATAGGGGATCTAGCACAGATCTCTGTGCGATGCCACTGGACACTGGCTTCCAGTATTAAAGCAGCCACCTGTCATCATCCTCTGTCTCCTACAACTAAACCAATTTTGAATCTACCTTATCAAATTGCCCTGTATCCCATGTACATAAGTCTCCCATGTGGGGCCTTTGTGGAAATCCACTTAACTACATTAATTGCACTGCCCTCATCTACACACCTAGTCACCTCCTCAAAAATATCAATCAAATTTCTTTGGCCTAACCTCCCTCCGACATGCTGACTATGCCTGATCAATCCTCGCCTCTCCAAGTGGAGGTAGATTCTCTCCTTCAGAATTTCCGCCAATAGTTTCTCTACCACTGATGTGAGACTCACTGGTCTGTAGTTCCTAGGCTTATCTCCGCAACACTTCTTAAATAGTGAATTTTCTCCAGATCTCTGGTACCACCCCCATGGCCGGAGTGGAATTAAAAATTTGGGACAGAGCCCCTGCAATCTCCTCTCTCACCTCCCAAAGCAATCTGGAATACAGTTCATCCAGACCTGCAGATTTATTCACTTTTAAGCCTGCCAACACCGCCAAACCCTTGTCACTCCCTATGTCTATTTGCTCAAGAACCTCACAGCCTCTTTCCTAACAAGGACCAAATGTTAACGTGGGCGAGTAAGATTTTCACATGTTAGCTTATGGTAAGTAAGTAAAGTCACCGTAGTCGCAGATGACCATAGGCTGCTTTCTCCTCTTTGAGGGGGCGAGGTGACTGGTGGTGATTTAACTTGAGGATCACCACACCTCAAGCAAGGGACAAAGTTGAGAAGGCGGGCCTTCATGAATAACCTCAATCTGTATAGGAATTGAACCTGCATCATGCACCAGCTGTCCAGCCAACTGAGCTAAACTGGCTTATGGTATAGAATTAATATTGTCCTATAATAAAGTTCTTTAACTTAGCCCCCTGCCCCAATTCAAGTGAGAAATATTTTAGTAAATGTTTGTTGAGGTCATTAAAATAAAACAAAGCTTGATCAAGTTCCAGATCAAACACCTTTTGGATAGTCAGCAGGATGAATCTGTAAACATTCTGGAAATAGTTGACTCAAGCAATTGGGGAAGTCAATAACTGGCGTATTTCATAACCATAATGAAGATGCAAAAATTAGTGACTCTCATGTTCAGAAATCTGTCCTTGGCCTGCTGTAATGTTCAGTGACGCCCAGCGCAAACTGCAGGAACAGCACGTCATCTTCCTATTAGGCGCGTTTCAGCCTTCCAGACTTAACATTGAGTTCAACAACTTCAGACTGTGAACTTGCTGCTCCAACTTCACCAACCCCCCCAAATTTATTTTCATTTCTTCCATCAATCTGCTTTTTCCCTCACTGTTGTCCCCCCTTGCCCCACCCACTCCACTTGGACCATCTGTTCCCTGTTCCTAGTTGTCCTTTGACACATTCCTTCCCTTTGTTCTGCCATTAACACTAATCTCTTAGTCAGGGCCGGTTTTAAGCCTATTTGACCAATTTCATCAAATTGGGCCCCGCACCTTAAGGGGGCCCTGCACCAGCGGCGACAGAGTTACCGTTTGAAGCCTTTTCTGTATTCTAAGAGGAACTATAGGGTAGTTTTTACTTTTGGGGAACGCACCGCATTACCGTCGACAAATCCTTCAGCCCTGCGCTGCCAAATCCTTCCGCCCAGGTAAGTAAGTTTCAAAATTTTAGTATATCAAGCATTTAATGTTTTTTTTTGGTTAAAGACGAGCATACTACACGAAATATAAACATACATAAATTTTTACTTTTGTAGAGTAGGGGCCCCGCCATCACTTTTCTAATTGGGCCCGCAATTCCTAGCACCGGCCCTGCTCTTAGTGTGCCACTATCAAAACACTTCTTAGTCATTATCACCCCTATTTACATCCCTTTTGTCTTTCTGTCCATGGCATTTTTGTCAATCTCCACCTATCGCTGGCCCTCCATCCAACCCACTGCTCCACGTTTCCCCCCCCCCACCCCCAACAGTATAAATCCGACCCCGTTTCCTGTTCTTTCCAGCTTTGACAAAGAGTCACCCAGGCTCAAAATGATAGCTCCATTCTCTCTCCACAGATGCTTTTAGAACTACTGAGATTGTCCAGTATATTTTGTTTTAATTTCCGATTCCAGCATCCACAGTAATTCACTTTTATGTACAAAAGTTAGTTCTGTATTGATTGATGCATAATGTAACCTGCAAGCGGACAAACTTCTAAAATCTCTATTTCCAGTCAATTCCCAAGATGCTATAATTTGAGCAACTTTTTCTGTTTTTGCAAATTGATGTCCAATTTAAAACAACAAAAATATTTACAAAAACCCGGTGTCAGGTCCAAACAAAGCAAAAAGGTATCCAATAGGGTGGCACGATGACACAGTGGTTAGCACTGCTGCCTCATGGTGCTGTGGACCCAGGTCAGTCCTGGCCCCGGGTCACTGTCTGTGTGGAGTTTGCACATTCTCCCCGAGACTGCGTGGGTCTCACCCCCACACCCTAAAGATGTGCAGCGTGGGTGGATTGGCCATGTTAAATAGTCCCTTCATGGGAATTTTTTCAAAAGGTGTCCAATCCCTTAGGGCATGAGGTCCCACATCGTCTGTGGTTGACATCACTTGCAGAAGAACACCTATGCAATTTCACATTAGAATCGGAGATGGGTAGCCCCAAACTATGACCAGAGATTAGGGCAGCATGGTAGCATAGTGGTTAGCACAGTTGCTTCACAGCTCCAGGGTCCCAGGTTTGATTCTTGAGTCTGCACGTTCTCTGCGTGGGTTTCCTCTGGGTGCTCCGGATTTCTCCCTCAGTCCATAGATGTGTAGGTTAAGTGGATTGGCCATGCTAAATTAACCTTATTGTCCAAAAAGGTTAGGTGGTTAGGTGGGGTTACTGGGTTACGGGGATAAAGGGGATAGGGTGAAGGCATGGGGCTTAAGTAGAGTGCTCTTTCCAAGGGCCAGTGCAGACCCGATGGGCTGAATGGCCTCCTTCTGCACTGTAAATTCTATGATTTTGTTTTCTTAAATAATAATAAATAAATTCATTCTAACATTTCAAGGAGTTTCCTAAAAATACCCCTTGATTGAATATAATTTATTCGGCATAGGATCTGAACTCCAGAGACCTCCTCCCACACAAGAAGAGGATTGATTGTGATTGAAACCCCGCATCTGTAGAACAATCACTTATTCTCACTGCAGCCCGATTCCCCGTTCTCCCTCTGCCTTTGTGAACCATTGAACGGTTTGCATTTAATTACCAAGCGAAAGGCAAAGGGAAGCGGTCAGTTTTTGCAACATTTTCATACTTGCAGAACTGAGACCTAAGTCAACGCCCACCGCCCAACAACCATCCCCGGGGCTGTTTATCTGCTCAGTGCTGAATGTTTAAATAAAAGCAAATAACTGGGGATGCTGGAATCTGAAACAAAAACAGAAAATACTGGACAATCTCAGCAGGTCTGACAGCATCTGTGGAGAGAGAAGGGAGCTAACGTTTCGAGTTTGGATGACTCTTTGTCAAATGAATATTCAGCACTGATGAACAGTTTCTTTTTTTAAATAGAAGCCAAGATCTCGGAATATTGCTGGATTCACTTGTATCATGTGTAGTTTCTAAAAAAAAACTTATTAGCTGTAAAATGTTCCATAATACAAACCAGCAGACATTGACAACAGTGTTGTTTACCGCTTGTTTAGGCGCATCACATTAAATTGTTCATTCATTCAACTGTTCCTGAATTCTCCGCTCCCTCCCCTTTTCTTTTGTTTGGGTCATTGTCTTTCTTCTTTTCTCTCGATATAATTTGGACATTAAGCAGTGTAAAATAAAGGCACAACAAATCATTTGATGAATCAGTAAGAGGCAACTTTCTGCGGCAGGTTCTTTTGATTGATGTCAGCAGATTTTTGTTTTGTTTTAAGACTGCAAACATAGCGATACAGCAAGAAATTATTTCAGACTGGCTGTGGTGTCGGCTTCACCTCTGCAGAGCCCTGCGCACGTGCAGCTACAGTAACACTTGACATTGAAATCCACTCAGGATATCTATTTTTCTCATGACGCAGAAAGTCCAGATTGTGGCAAATCCATTGGAAATTCCAGGGTGTGCTTTCCCCACCCCTCTTTCTCGGAGTCAGGTTGTGACCTGTAAATGATCTCACTTTGAAAAGGAAATTAAAGGTTCTGAATTATGACAACTGTTACAGTATCTATCCGGAAAACCCACCCGCACTATTCTCGTAGAGGAACTAATTTAACCAGTGCTGAAATCTCCAGAAGAATACTAGAGGGAGGAATTGTCGGCATAAATGTTTGTACTACTTGCTGTCAAAGTGAGATTAGAAACGGGTTGTAAGAGGTAAAGGGTGATTTTGGGGAAGTAGCCATATAACATAATATATTGCATATATCTTTTATTTATAATCAAAATTAATGATTCTCTCTTGTGCAGGTTATCATGCACCCTTTGAAGCCACGAGTGCCACCGGCAAAGGGTGTCCTTTATATCATCATCATCTGGATTATGGCCAGTTGTTTCTCTCTCCCACATGCTATCTATCAGAAGCTCTTCAAATTTGAATACAGGTAAATGTTCAGAGATTGATTAACTTGATAGACCTCCTCGTTTAGCTTCTATATGCGGAATTTGAATATTCTGTTTTATTTCACCCGTGTCTCAGTGGAAGCTTTAACACTGCACATAGAGACATGGCAAGTGTAGCATGCTGGGGAGGAACAGTAGACTTTGGATTTATGGGGCTGAATTTTGCCAGACCTCCAGAGATGGGCTGGAAGATGGGAGGTTTTTAAACTCACAACAGAGGTTTTTGTGAGGGAAGCCCAATGCCTTTACGTCACAATTGGATATTCAAAAAGGGGACCAGCATGGCAGGAGGACCTTGTGCTGAAATGTGGTGGAAGAATAATTCAGCCTGTTTAATAGGCGATTATCTACGAGTTTATCAGGGACTTAAATTTACAATGTGTGCAAGGGAACAACAGGGCTTCATATTCTCACCAAATTTAAGGAGACTGGATAAGTAGGAGGTCTGTGAGAGGCTCTGGAACTGACTGCAGCTATCTGCTATAGGCCTCATTCACTCAAACTTCGAGATCACTGGTGAGGAAGAGTATGATGTGGAGATGCCGGCGTTGGACTGGGGTGAGCACAGTAAGAAGTCTTACAACACCAGGTTAAAGTCCAACAGGTTTGTTTCAAACATGAGCTTTCGGAGCACTGCTCCTTCCTCCTTCCTGAGGAAGGAGCCGCGCTCCGAAAGCTCAGGTTTGAATCAAACCTGTTGGACTTTAACCTGGTGTTGTAAGACTTCTTACGAGGAAGAGTATGAGAGAGGAAGAGAACAAAATCTACAGGTATTGGGACAGCAGCAATTAGTGGGTCAAGCATGAGCTTCCAGAGACATGGAGCAGGAGTGTGCAGAGGGGTTTGTAATCAGTCACTTGTATAGGGATGTTACCCAGCAGAGAGGGCCTATTGTCAGAGGCTTAGCTTCCTGCAAGATGTCAGATTGGCAGTGTCCCTGAAGATGGTGGACGAAATTCTCCCATCGGGAGACTAAGTCCCGACGCCGGAGTGAAAACCGGAGTGTTTCACTCCGGCGTCGGAGGCCGCTCCCCGCCCCCTATTCTCCCACCCCCGAGGGGCTAGGAACGGCACCGCATCATTTACTTGGCGCCGCGTAAAAAGTGGCGCCGCGTAAATGACGTCACCTGCGCATGCACAGGTTGGCCGGCGCCAACCCTTGCATGCGCGGTTGCCGTCTCCCCGCGTCCGCCCCGCAAGAAATGTCGGATGGATCTTGCGGGGCGGCGGAGGAAAGGAGTTCCTCCTTCAGAGAGGCCGGCCCGCCGATCGGTGGCAGGCCACTCGGCCCATCCGGGCCGGAGTATCACCGCTCGCCCATTACAAACGGCGAGCGGCGGTTCTCCCAGCGGCCAGCCGTGAATCTCGGCGCGCCGTTTTGGGGGGGGGGGGTGGGAGAATCGTGTACGGGTGCCGGGACTTGTGCGGCGCCCCAGCGATTCTCCCGCCCGGCGTGGGAGGGGGGGGGGGGGGGGAGAATTCCACCCGGTATCCCTCCAGGGAGGTCATGATGGAGGAGAAGCTGAATCCTAAGGGAAGTGGCAGCGACTCAACACCTGATACACTGAAGGTCCCTATGGCACTAAATTGCTGTGGCTCAGGATCATTCTAGTGATACTCTAGAAATATGCCTGTGATTTCCCAGTCTGCAGCTTATTATTGCATCAAGATGGTCATCAATGTTAACTTCAAGAGGGCCAGCCAGTACCTAGGCTTTCATAATGATCACAAATTCAAGCTGAGAGAGCCATAGGGTTCGGAGAAATCACTGTACATCATTGTTAAATCATTGTTATAGGGGGTCATTGTCTGCATTCACACGACTATCAAGGCTCCCTTCAGATCAGACAGTCTTCAACAAGAGGAAGGGCTTCTATTCACTCAGTGTAGAACCAATTTGTAATCACTGCAAACACGTCCTTCAGGTGTGTGGAGAGTACCTGGGAAGCAGTGACATACTGAGGTTGTCCCAGGTGACAGGTCTTTTCAGAATCCCAAGTGATAAGGGCTACTCATTGGAGACATTGGCTACTGACACCTATAGAAACCCAAGCACTCAAGCAGAAGAGGTACAAATCTTACTTTGGGATAACTCGAATGACCATCAAGAAGGCCATATGCCTTCTGAAGATGTAGTTCAGATGCCTGAATCAATCTAGTGGAGTCTTTCAGTATGCCCCAGCAAGAGTCTCTGGTGTCATAATGGTGTACTGTGTTCTACAAAAGCTGGCACTACAGAGGGAACTGACCATCAATAATAAGGATATCCTGGAGTTCAATGCCTCTTCCGAGGATGAGGATATGGAGGAAGACCTTTTTCATTCAGGCGAGCGAACGTCGATTATTATCTTTATTCTTTCAACTCCGGGGGCTGGTGTAGTCTCGATGGGACGAATGGCCTCCTTCGGCACTGTAAATTCTATGATATAGGATCTGTAAGATGCTGACCGGGTGCTGAATGATGATGAACACCAAAGACTACAGGCAAGGCACTATGAGATATGCATAAGGCAGGCTTGCAACTCACTAATACAGACATGTTTCACAGGACCCTATTGACGGATCCATGCAATCCAATAAAGCTACAGGCTCTGGAGCCCTGTTGCTGTTGTCTTGGCAGCCCTTAACTTTTTCATGTGTCTATTAAGACATTAGACAGCAGCATGGGAAGAGCATTTTCTTCATGCAGTCTGTTCCTTCATATATCAGTCCTTGAGGGAGCCAGGATACTTTCAAAGGCCCAACAGCCCATGCCAATGGAAGGCTTCCTCTTATTTTGCAACATTCCACATTAAATACGAAGCTAGTCTCAGTAATGGTAGCCATAAAACTATCGTTGATTGTTGTAAAACCCAACCTGGTTGACTCATGCCCCTTCATGGAAGGAAATCTGCCGTCCTTACTTGGTATTGCTTAAAATGTGGATCTGAAATGGCCAGTAAGTCACTCAGTTTAACAGCAATTAGAGATGGAAAACAAAAGTCAATGACATTCACAACCCATGAAAGAAATTTTCAAAAATGAGCTGTAAGATAAGCAATGTGCACTGCATTCATTCTGGCAGATTGCATATGGCCATTTATCCACCTGTAGCATTGCCACTGGGTTGATTCAGTGGCTGCTAACCTTCTTGTTTTGGCTGATGGCTGGGATCCTCCACTGATTCCAGGGGAAGATGACATCCCTCATTGCTTGATCAGCTTGAAGGAGAACCTGCAGTGAGGCACCTTTGAACAATTGGTTCACCTTAGATTTTCCATCAACCATTCCTCCTGTTGCTTTCTTACTCTGAGCTTCAATATGTGCTGTCTTTGTGGGTCAGTTGAATTGACAGAGTACTAGAAATTCTTTAAATTTGATGTCAGCACTTCCAGTAGGGGATCTCATACCTACTGCAATACCGGAGAGGACAGCTTCTCTGTCTCAGGCAGTTCCTGCAATGTCTGAGAGGACAGCTTCTCTGTCTCAGGCAGTTCCTGCAATGTCTGAGAGGACAGCTTCTCTGTCTCAGGCAGTTGCTGCAATGTCTGAGAGGACAGCTTCTCTGTCTCAGGCAGTTCCTGCAATGTCTGAGTGGACAGCGTCTCTGTCTCAGACAGTTCCTGCAATGAGAGGACAGCTTCTCTGTCTCAGACAGTTCCTGCAATGTCTGAGTGGACAGCTTCTCTGTCTCAGGCAGTTCCTGCAATGAGAGGACAGCTTCTCTGTCTCAGGCAGTTGCTGCAATGTCTGAGAGGACAGCTTCTCTGTCTCAGGCAGTTCCTGCAATGTCTGAGAGGACAGCTTCTCTGTCTCAGGCAGTTCCTGCAATGTCTGAGTGGACAGCGTCTCTGTCTCAGACAGTTCCTGCAATGTCTGTGTGAACAGCTTCTCTGTCTCAGGCAGTTCCTGCAATGTCTGAGTGGACAGCTTCTCAATCACAGGCAGTTCCTGCAATGAGAGGACAGCGTCTCTGTCTCAGGCAGTTCCTGCAATGAGTGGACAGCTTCTCTGTCTCAGGCAGTTCCTGCAATGAGAAGACAGCGTCTCTGTCTCAGGCAGTTCCTGCAATGTCTGAGAGGACAGCTTCTCTGTCTCAGGCAGTTCCTGCAATGAGAGGACAGCGTCTCTGTCTCAGGCAGTTCCTGCAATGTCTGCGTGGACAGCTTCTCTGTCTCAGGCAGTTCCTGCAATGTCTGAGAGGACAGGTTCTCTGTCTCAGGCAGTTCCTGCAATGTCTGAGAGGACAGCTTCTCTGTCTCAGGCAGTTGCTGCAATGTCTGAGAGGACAGCTTCTCTGTCTCAGACAGTTCCTGCAATGCCTGAGTGGACAGCTTCTCTGTCTTAGGCAGTTCCTGCAATGTCTGTGTGGACAGCTTCTCTGTCTCGGGCAGTTGCTGCAATGTCTGAGAGGACAGCTTCTCTGTCTCAGGCAGTTCCTGCAATGTCTGAGAGGACAGCTTCTCTGTCTCAGACAGTTCCTGCAATGTCTGAGAGGACAGCGTCTCTGTCTCAGGCAGTTCCTGCAATGTCTGAGAGGACAGCTTCTCTGTCTCAGACAGTTCCTGCAATGTCTGAGTGGACAGCTTCTCTGTCTCAGGCAGTTCCTGCAATGTCTGAGAGGACAGCTTCTCTGTCTCAGGCAGTTCCTGCAATGAGAGGACAGCTTCTCTGTCTCAGGCAGTTCCTGCAATGAGAGGACAGCGTCTCTGTCTCAGGCAGTTCCTGCAATGTCTGCGTGGACAGCTTCTCTGTCTCAGGCAGTTCCTGCAATGTCTGAGAGGACAGCTTCTCTGTCTCAGGCAGTTCCTGCAATGTCTGAGAGGACAGCTTCTCTGTCTCAGGCAGTTCCTGCAATGTCTGAGAGGACAGCGTCTCTGTCTCAGGCAGTTCCTGCAATGTCTGAGAGGACAGCGTCTCTGTCTCAGGCAGTTCCTGCAATGTCTGAGAGGACAGCTTCTCTGTCTCAGGCAGTTCCTGCAATGTCTGAGAGGACAGCTTCTCTGTCTCAGGCAGTTCCTGCAATGAGAGGACAGCTTCTCTGTCTCAGACAGTTCCTGCAATGTCTGAGAGGACAGCTTCTCTGTCTCAGGCAGTTCCTGCAATGTCTGAGAGGACAGCGTCTCTGTCTCAGACAGTTCCTGCAATGTCTGAGAGGACAGCTTCTCTGTCTCAGGCAGTTCCTGCAATGTCTGAGAGGACAGCTTCTCTGTCTCAGGCAGTTCCTGCAATGTGTGGACAGCTTCTCTGTCTCAGGCAGTTTCTGCAATGAGAGGACAGCTTCTCTGTCTCAGGCAGTTCCTGCAATGTCTGAGTAGACAGCTTCTCTGTCTCAGGCAATCCCTGCAATGAGTGGACAGCTTCTCTGTCTCAGGCAGTTGCTGCAATGTCTGTGTGGACAGCTTCTCTGTCTCAGACAGTTCCTGCAATGTCTGAGAGGACAGCGTCTCTGTCTCAGGCAGTTCCTGCAATGTCTGAGAGGACAGCTTCTCTGTCTCAGACAATCCCTGCAATGAGAGGACAGCTTCTCTGTCTCAGACAGTTCCTGCAATGCCTGAGTGGACAGCGTCTCTGTCTCAGACAGTTCCTGCAATGAGAGGACAGCTTCTCTGTCTCAGGCAGTTCCTGTAATGTCTGAGAGGACAGCGTCTCTGTCTCAGGCAGCTCCTGCAATGTCTGAGAGGACAGCTTCTCTGTCTCAGGCAGTTCCTGCAATGTCTGAGAGGACAGCTTCTCTGTCTCAGGCAGTTCCTGCAATGTCTGAGAGGACAGCGTCTCTGTCTCGGGCAGTTAATTAGCTAGCTCTAATTGAATCACTGACTCCAGCACACATCTGACCCCTCTGCTAGGCTGGCAAACACCTTAGTATCAGAGATGAATTGTCATGATTAGTCAAAAAATATCATTATTGTTGTATCTTGCCACTGTCAAGACTAGAGTAGGAAAATGTGATAGACATTGCTCTCTTTTATCTAGCAGTTATTAGGTTTCTATGAACCAAAAGTTTAAATGCATTAGACTTTGCATTTTTGTAGTCCCCATTTTAAATAAGGCATTAAACCAAGGCCTTTTCTCTGATGATTGTAAAATACCCCACGGTACTATTTGAAGAAATGTTCATCCTGTGTCCTAGTAATACCATACATCTGCCAGCATAGTATAAAATGGATTATCTGATCATGTGCTGCTATTGGTGAAATCTTGTGGGCCACAAATTGACTGCTGTGTTTCCCCGCATGACAAGAATGACCGTAAAGTACTTCATTGGCTGTAAAGGTTTGAAGAATTACCTGATACTATATGAAATGCTAGATCTCTCCATTTTTATTTTATTCAGTGAATGGTTAACTTTAAAGTCTTCAAGAAGGTTCCAGAATTTATGCATATCCTCTGACAACTGTTCTTTTTAATGTTAATACTAAACATGCCCAACATGTACCATAGTAGTTCAGACATGGTGAATTACATTTTTGTGAATGTATATTTACAGTCAAATGAATTCATCCATTCAACTGAATTATCTTTGTCCACCAAAGACTGTTAGAACTACATGTATAAATTATCATTATAAGTTCTGCTCATAAGAGTTTGTCCACAAAATCAAACTCAGTACTAATAACCAAGTCATTCATTTCTGGTTATCATCGAAAATGGAATGAATAATGCAACAGAATATTCAAAACAGCACTAGAAGTTCTGCAATATTGACTTACTGTGGTGTTATAAAAACTTGATGACATTATGTCTTTTATTTTACATTACAGCAAAGAAATGATTCGGAGTTTGTGTGTCCCAAACTTCCCAGAGCCAGCAGACCTCTTCTGGAAGTATTTGGACTTGGCTACATTTATCATGTTGTATGTAGTTCCCCTTTTAATCATCACTGTCACATATACCACAGTTGCCAAGAAGTTGTGGCTTCGCAATGCAATTGGGGATGTGACAACAGAACAGTATTTTGCACACCGACGGAAAAAGAAAAAGACAATTAAAATGCTAATGCTAGTTGTGGTAGTATTTGCTGTCTGTTGGTTTCCTCTGAACTGTTATGTTGTCCTTATTTCGAGTCACATCATTCACACCAACAATGCTCTCTATTTTGCTTTCCACTGGTTTGCCATGAGCAGTACCTGCTATAACCCCTTTATCTATTGCTGGTTGAATGAAAGTTTTCGCTCAGAACTTAAATCTCTCTTGAAGATATTCAGAAAAGAACATGGAGTACAGGAACACATCCTCCCCTCCACAGCCCCTTCTTACAGGCTAGCCTGGCCTGAACAGAGTAACTTCAAGAGGGGACAAGAGCCTCAAAGTCTGCGCTCCAACAGCAACATCCAGTCAGGAAAGACAGATATTTCATCAGTTGAGCCAATAGTTGCTGCGAGCTAGAACAGAGTTCTGCCATTTCTTTTTTTAAATTTAGAGTACCCAATTTTTTTTCTAATTAAGGGACAATTTAGTGTGGCCAATTGACCTACCCTGCACATCTTTTCAGGTTGTAGGGGAGAGACCAACGTAGACATGGGGAGAATGTGGAAACTCCACATTGACAGTGACCCGGGGCTGGGATCGGACCAGGGTCCACGATGCCGTGAGGCAGCAGTGCTCAGCCATTTTCTAATATCATGTTCCATCAAATAGTAAAGGTTTGGATTTTACTGTTATAACTATGGCCAAAACTGTCAATTTTTGACATTGTTGTTTTTCCCAACTGATGGCAACTTCTGGTATCCACACATGCGTAGTTACACTTAAAAATCCCGATACTGCCGCCACCGATTCCCTGCCACTCCACAGGATGAACTTAAGAGTCCTCACAGGTGGAATTCACTGAATTGTGATGAAGCTCCGCTTTCTACACTATTGTTCTTGCTGTAAAAAACCCTTGAAAATTACACCATGTTGAATGAAATGTAACTGGGTTTTTAACAGCATGATTATGAATAGCCTGTCATAATAATAATAATAATCGCTTATTGTCACAAGTAGGCTTCAATGAAGTTACTGTGAAAAGCCCCGCGTCGCCACATTCCAGCGCCTGTTCGGGGAGGACTGTATGGGAATGGAACCCCCGCTGCTGGCCTTGTTCTGCATTACAAGCCAGATGTTTAGCCCACTGTAAACTAATTTTATATTTGAGGAATATTTAATTTATCCATTCCTTGGTAAAACATTCATAGATTTTTAAGATTTTTAAGTTGATGATATTTAGTTTCTATCTTTGATCCTTGCATATGTTTCTTGATTTTGCTTTTTGTTAAATTATAAAAAGTAAATGATAAAAACTTGGTATTCCCTGGTTGGCAGTCAGTAAAAATATTTCAATGTGATCGGCTGTTTAACGTGCTTGGTGACATCACTGCTACTGGATGCCAGCTCCCCTAAAGCTGACATCAAAATGAAATTAACATCAGCAAAAGAGTTCACCAAAGCTTTGTGTGAAGTTTCATCTGAGGTCAGTAGTGTGCCATTGACCACAAAATCTGGGCCACTGCTTTAGATTTAAAAAGCTGTTCCATCACAGTGCCATTGTACAGAACTTTTCACCTCACACTTGAGGATAGTATGTTTTATCTATTGTTATAAACAACAAAATAAATACATTAGTCCAAACATTCATAATCAATAATATAGAAATTAATTGGTTTCATTGGTCGGTTAGGACAATGACCTTCATTGAAAATTGTGTATACCAGTTGAAGACATTAATTGTTGTGATGCCTTTAATAATTTAACATGTTGCTGACATGTATGAAGCCTTCCCATTTAGTAAAGAATGGTAGGGCTGCTAAAACCTGTAGAACAGTCGGCATCTTAAAAATCAGTATATGAGTATTCAGAAGAATTAAACTGATTGATAGATGCGGGTTAAATATAATTTAAAACATTAAGCTGAAAGAGATCATAATTAAAAGTGGCTTCTAATAGAGCCTTGCCAGAGTAAAAGGTAGCGATGGTAAAGCATCTAAATTAAATTATTAATGATATGCAAGGTATTGTGCAGTCTGAAGTTTTGAATAGGTCATTCAGTATTATAGAATAGATGTTACAAAGTTCTGGTTTCATTGTAAATCCTCGAGTATCAGGAGCATGTATCAAGAATTCAGACACATATGTCAACAGGCCACACTGAATTTTCCATCGATTTATTTAAATGGTTTGAAAATTCAATGAGGCTGATTGACCTCTGTGCTTGGATTCCTGATTTGTGCTCTGATGCACAAAGTTTGAGCTGGAATTGCAAATTTGTAGAATCCACCCACGCAAGCTTCAGCAATGATATTTGACTCATTCTTGATTACTGAAGCCAAACTCCAAGAGGCTTACTCAATTTTTAAATGTATTATTAATGTATAATGCAAAATTCTTTGTGGATTTATCTCCCACAGCTATTTTATTAACTTATGAAACTGTAAATATCTGTTGTACCAGCTACACCTTTTGAAAAATATGTTCTGATCTCAGGCACGTAGCAAAGAAGGGTAAAAGCTATCAATCAATTACTGGGGTGTTTTTTGATTCACTGCTAATGGCAGTGGACACACATCCAAAGACCAATTATCAGCCAGTCTGGAAAATATGCAGGTCAGTATGATACCACCAACATCCCTAGATAATGTGAACAATCTTCAAAATTGTTGTCCCTAAATTATGTTTTAATGTGTTAATTAATTGTTTAAGTTTTCTCCTTGTTTTGCACTATGGCTCTTTAAGTACTATTAAAAAAATAAAAACATTAAACAATGTCTTCTGTTTAAGATATTGCTAATATTCAAACTGCTAAAATTGATATGGAATACAAACATCACTGAATATCGATTCATTCATAAGCAGCGTTGCTGTAGAAACAGCTGCGAATGTCCTCATTCATGCCTTTGTTATTTCTATATTTGACTATTCCAATGCTCACTCAGGTGGCCTCCCATCTTCCATATACCTAAAGTCATCTAAAACTCTGCTATCTGTGTCCGAACTTGCACTAAATCCGGATCATCCAACACCCTCATGCTCGTTGATCAACACTAGCTTCCAGTTAAGGAATGCTTCAATTTTTAAATTCTCATCGTCGTTTTCAAATCCGTCCATGGCTTCGCCCCCCCCTTTATTACTTTAACCATCCCCAGCCTTACAGCTGTCTATATCTGCACTTCACAAATCTCCTGTGCCACCCCAATTTCCTTCCAACTTTCCACCTTCTGAAAATGAAAAATGAAAATCGCTTATTGTCACGCGTAGGCTTCAATGAAGTTACTGTGAAAAGCCCCTAGTCGCCACATTCCGGCGCCTGTCCGGGGAGGCCGGTACGGGAATCAAACCGTGCTTCTGCAAGGCACAAGTCAGGAGTCTGATGGAATACCGTCCACTTGCTGGATGAACAGTAACAACAAAACTTGAGAAGCCTGACACCATCCAAGAAAAAGCAGCACACTTGATTGACACCTCATCCAGCATCTTAAACATTCACACAATTTATCCACCAGTGCATATGGGTGCAGTGTATACCATCTACCAGTGTATTTTGGCTGCACAGTGTATCAACTATCTGTTCATACTGACTGCAGTGTGTACCATCTAACAATGTATACAGGCTGCAGTGTGTGCCATCTACCAGTGCATATTGGCTGCAAATGTGTACCATCTGCCAGTGTATACTGGCTGCAGTGGGTACCACCTACCAGTGCATATTGGCTGCAAATGTGTACTATCTAACAGTTCATACTGGCTGCAGTGGGTACCATCTGTCAGTGCACATTGGCTGCAGTGGGTACCATCTACCAGTGCACATTAGCTGCAATGTGTACTATGTGCCAGTGCACACTGGCTGCAGTATGTGCCAGGTATCAGTGCACACTAGCTGCATGTGTAAACAATCTACCAGTGCACATTGGCTGTAGTGTGTGCCATCTACCAGTGCATATTGGCTGCAAGAGTGTATCATCTACTAGTGCACATTGGCTGCAATGTCTCCCATTAACCAGTGCATATGGGCTGCTGGGTGTACTATCTACCAGTGCATGTTGGCTGTAATGTGTACCATTTACTAGTGCATACTGACTGCAAATATGTATTATCTACCAGTGCATATTGGCTGCAAATGTGTACCATCTATTATTGTGCATTGGTAGCAGTGTGTATCATGTACCAGTGCATATTGGATGCAGTGCACCATCAAGCAGTGCATGTTATCTGCAGTGTCTACCATCTACCAGTGTATACTGGCTGCAGTTTGTATTATCTACCAGTGCATATTGGGTGCAAATGTGTACCATCTACCAGTGTATATTGGCTGCAGTGTGTACCATCTACCAGTTCATACTGGCTGCAGTGTGTACCATCTGCCAGTGCACATTGGTTGCAAATGTGTACCATCTACAAGTGCATATGGGCTGCCATGTGTAATATCTACCAGTGCATACTGGCTGCATATATGTACTATCAACCAGTGCGTACTGGCTGCAAATCTGTACCATCCACCAGTGTATACTGGCTGCAGTGTATACCATCCACCAGTGCATATTGGCTGCAAATGTGTACCCTCTACCAGTGTATATTGGCTGCAGTGTGTATCATCTACCAGTTCATACTGACTTCAGTGTGTACCATCTGCCAGTGCATAATGGCTGCAAATGTGTACATTCTACCAGTGTATATTGGCTGCAGTGTGTACCATCTACCAGTTAATACAGGCTGCAGTGTGTACCATCTACCAGTGCACATTGGTTGCAGTGGGTACCATCTATCAATGCACATTGGATGCAGTGTGTACCATCTACCAGTGCACACTAGCTGCAATTGTGTACCATCTATCGGTGCACATTGGTTGCAGATGTCTACCATCTACCAGTGCACATTGACTGCAGTGTGTATCATCTACCAGTGTATATTGACTGCAACCGTGTACCATCTCCCAGTGTGCATTAACTGAAAGCGTGTACCATCTACTAGTGCACATTGGCTGCAGTGTGTACCATTAACCAGTGCATATGGTCTGCCGTGTGTACTACCAGTGCATGTTGGCTGCAATGTGCACCATTTACCAGTGCATATTGGCTGCAAATATGTACTATCTACCAGTGCATATTGGCTGCAAACGTGTACCATCTACTATTGTGCATTGGTTGCAGTGTGTATCATGTACCCGTTCATACTGGCTGCAGTGTGTACCATCAACCAGTGCATGTTAGCTGCCGTGTGTACCATCTACCAGTGTATATTGGCTGCAGTGTGTACCATCTACCAGTTCATACTGACTGCAGTCGGTACCATCATCAGTACACATTGACTGCAGTGCAGTGTGTACCATCTACCAGTGTGGGATTGGCTGTAGTGCGTGCCATGTGCCAATGCACACTGGCTGCAAATGTTTACCATCTACCAGTGCACATTGGTTGCAGACGTCTACCATCTACCAGTGCACATTAACTGCAACCGTGTACCATTACCAGTGCACATTGGCTCCAAGCATGTACCATCTACTAGTGCACATTGGCTGCAGTGTATACCATCTCCAATGCATATTGGCTGCAAATGTGTACCATTATTATTGTGCATTTGGCTGCAGTGTGTACCATAAACCGGTGCATGTTAGCTGCCTTGTGTACCATCTACCAGTGTATACTGGCTGCAGTGTGTACCATCTACCAGTGTAAATTGGCTGCAAATGTGTACCATATCCCAGTGTATATTGGCTGCAGTGTGTATCATGTACCAGTTCATGCTGGCTACAGTGGCTATCATCAGTCAGTGCATATTGGCTGCAGTGTGTACCTTCTACCAGTGCACATTGGTTGCAGTTCATACTGGCTGCAGTGGGTACCATTGGTCAGTGCACATTGGCTGCAGTGGGTCCAATCTGTCAGTGCACACTGGCTGCAGCGTGTACCATGTGCCAGTACACACTAGCTGCAGTGCATGCCAGGTACCTGTTCATACTGGCTGCAGTGGGTCCAATCTGTCAGTGCACACTGGCTGCAGCGTGTACCATGTGCCAGTACATACTGGCTGCAGTGCATGCCAGGTACCTGTTCATACTAGTTGCAGTGGGTCCAATCTGTCAGTGCACACTGGCTGCAGTGTGTACCATGTGCCAGTACATACCGGCTGCAGTGTGTACCATGTGCCAGTACATACTGGCTGCAGTGTGTACCATGTGCCAGTACATACTGGCTGCAGTGTGCACCATGTGCCAGTACACACTAGCTGCAGTATGTGCCAGGTAACAGCACACACTAGCTGTAAGTGTGTACCGTGTACAAGTGCACATTGGCTGCAGAGGTCCACCATCTGACAGTGCACATTGACTGCAGTGTGTACCATCTACCAGTGCATATGCACTGCCATGTGTACTATCTACCAGTACATGTTGGCTGTAACATGTACCATTTACCAGTGCATACTGGCTGCAAATATGTACTATCAACCAGTACATGTTAGCTGCCGTATGTACCATCTATCACTATACACTGGCTCGCATGTGTACCATCTACCAATGCATATTGGCTGCAGTGTGTACCATATACCATATATCAGTGCACATTGGCTGCAGTGGGTACCATCTGTCAGTGCACATTGGCTGCAGTGGGTACCATCTGTCAGTGCACATTGGCTGCAGTGTGTACCATCTACCAGTGTGCATTGGCTGCAGTGTGTACCATGTGCCAGTACACACTGGCTGCAGTGCATGCCAGGTACCTGTTCATACTGGCTGCAGTGGGTACCATCTACCCATGCACATTGGCTGCAGAGGTCCACCATCTGACAGTGCACATTGACTGCAGTGTGTACCATCTACCAGTGCATATGCGCTGCCATGTGTACTATCTACCAGTACATGTTGGCTGTAATGTGTACCATGTACCAGTGCATACTGGCTGCAAATATGTACCATCGACCAGTACATGTTAGCTGCCGTATGTACCATCTGTGTTGTTCCTCATGTCTTAATAAAGCTCGTAGTCTCAAATGTGGAGAAGGTGCTTTCTTGTGAATTTGTTCTCTCTTCAGAGCTTAACTTACGGCTACCTCAAATGCTGCCTGCTTGTGTGTCTGTGTC
This sequence comes from Scyliorhinus canicula, assembly GCF_902713615.1. NCBI lineage: Eukaryota > Metazoa > Chordata > Chondrichthyes > Carcharhiniformes > Scyliorhinidae > Scyliorhinus > Scyliorhinus canicula. Next base: position 93,782,165 of record NC_052159.1, on the reverse strand, counting down.
CTGCTACGAGTTCTGCCTTCCGTGAAGTGTGTCATCATTTCCTGTCCCTGTGTATATATAGCTCTCCCGTGCTCCCTCTAGTGCTTGCTCAGTTGTATTGCATCAATTCACATCTACGATTACCACATCCCCCCTTTTTTCTTTACATATTTTCTGTACATCGTTAAAGAAAATTGTACAAAACAGTTACTTATGATATGTGTATCTATAAAAGTGATGGTGCTATTGCATATTTTACAAAGCCAATTTATATTTATGAGTCCACTCAATAAAAACATTTATGAGTCCAAACTTGATGAATTTGTTCAGAGTTTTTTCTTTTGTTGTTGTTGACGTGGTGATATTGATATTGCAACTCCGTTGTGAATGTTGTTGGTGTTCCTTGTTATTTTAAGTAACCAATGCGTCATCCCGAGGTGTTTGCATGGTCGAACCACTGATGGTGACTGACATGGACTTTTTTCTATGCTTGTGGTATCGATTTAGTATTTCATCTGCCTTGAAAGCTGGTGTGCTTGCTTGTTCTGGAGCAGATGTGAGTTTGTGCGATTCGTTGTCATCCCATGGCATGTTTGTAGTCTTGTCATTGTTTTGCAGTGTGCTGTGGCATTGTCCTTCATGTGCAGAGTTGTACCATTTTGTACAAGTCGTTGTTTCATTGCTGTTGTTTCTGTCGTTCCTGTCTTTGTTGTTTTCGTTGCCGTTCTTGTTGCTGTTTTTGTCGTTTCTGTCTTTTGTTGTTGTCGCTATCTTTGTTATGCTTCTTGTTGGTTTTGTTGTTCTTCTTGTAGTTTTTGTTTTTGTGCTTGTAGTTTTTGTTGGTGCTGTTGTTCTTATTTCTGCAGTGCTTCTTGCGATTTTTGTTCTTGTCGCGCTTCATGTTGCTTTTGTTTTTGCTGCTGTTGTTGTCGTTTCTGCTGTGCTTCTTTTGGCTTTTGTTTTTCTTGTTATGCTCAATGAGTGTCCCGTGTGGATAATTTGAGTCATTGAAGGTTTTGTCTCGAGAATGGTGAGAATGATCTGATGTTGCATTGATGCTGGTAACATCAGTCATTTGTGGGGGATTTGATTCCTCGTCTTTGCTTTCTTGGTGCTCCTCTTCTGGAGTAAAATTCTTCGCGATTTCATTTGACGCGATCTCTCTGGACTCTTGGTGCTCCTCTTCCGGAGTCAAAATCTTCATGACTACAATTGACGTGGTCCCTCTGGACTCTTGGCGCTCCTCTTCTGGAGTCACAATCTGCATGATTTCACTTGATGTGGTCTCTCTGGACTCTTGGCGCTCCTCTTCTGGAGTCAAAATCTTCATGGTTTCTGTTGATGTTGTCTCACTGGACTCTTGGTGCTCCTCTTCTGGAGTCAAAATCTGCATGGTTTCTTTTGGCGTGGTCTCACTGGACTCTAGGTGCTCCTCCTCTGGAGTCAAACTCTGCCTGGTTTCTATTGGCGTTGTCTCTCTGGACTCTTGGGTGGCCTGACTCTGTGCTTCTGTACAGACAAGCTGAGAACTGTCAGTCTCGCTGTGATCCTGTACTTCGAGTGTGATCACCTTGTCACTGTTTTCGCATGAAGTGGGTAGATGTACATTGCCTTCTTCTTGTTCATGTGAGCTTGGTAGACTTTCATAGTCTGCTTGCGGTTGCTCAGATACGGCGGGTTGACCTTCATGGTCTTGTTCATGCATGGTGTTCGCCAGGGAGTGTTTGCTTGCTTCCCTTTTGGAGTCTTTCATCACTCGCACTGTGGAGCCTGTCATCGCTTGTTCTGTGGAGTCATTCTGTGCTCTCTGTGTGGCGCCGTCTTCGTCTTGGGTATTGCTGTCATCCAATGTATCAACGATCTGCCATGGCACCATTGGATTCATCTACCACGAGTAGATTTGTGTTGAACTTTGTGACCGTGTCGCTGATGCTGTGATCAGCATATCCGAATAACTCAGCCATGTCTGAGTAGTAGTCTTCGAAAACCAAATCATCTTGGTTGGATTCATCTACCACGAGTAGATTCGTGTTGAGCTTTGCGACCGTGTCGCTGATGCTGTGATCAGCATATCCGAATAACTCAGCCATGTCTGAGTAGTAATCTTAGAAAAACAAATCATCTTTTTTTGTTTTTGATTTCTTTTTATTCTCTCCACTTTGGGTGGGGCAGACTGCTTTTTCCAGGGTGTTGTGCGAGTTGTTTTCAACTGCTGGTTTAAGTTCAGGCGTTTTTCTGTGTTCTGAGGCAAGAAAATTTGGTTTTACCACTTTAAGTATTTTGTTTTCAATTTTCAGGCATTTCATTTTTAAGTAGGCGTGGTCCGGATGCTCAGACGTCATGACGTCATGCATAGGAATCAATTGCGCATGCGCAAATCGGCCTTCCTTTACTGTGCGGTTTTGTGTCCAATGCGCATAACGATCCGCGATCAAAACTTTTTGAAACTGCGCATGCGCGGCTTCCGTTTCCTGCGCATGCGCAGGCACAGTTTGTAGTTCTTTGTCTGCCCGAGACTGTAAAATGTTGTTGGACGCCATTTTATCGCGGATTTCAGCGTTTTTTCTTTCTGAAAGTTGTAAGTTACCTTTTCCTTTCGATCTGGACTGGATTTCAGCGTTGTGGCTGTGTGAAAAATTCAAGTTATTTCTTCTTTTTGATCTGTACTTTTCACTCGCGATTTCTTGTTCTTTTAGTGATTGTTCAAGTTTTGTATCACTCAGTCTCTGTGCAGTTTGGCCTGAGCATGCCATGCTGTTCAAATTTCTTACAGTACTCTTCAAATTTGTTTAGTATTGTTTGTAAGCTGTTGCTGTCTTCATCTTTTGAGTATTTAAATCCATTATATACAGTCATTATATACTAGCTTCATTTAAAAAAATAAATAAATTTAGAGTACCCAATTAATTTTTTCCAATTAAGGGGCAATTTAGCGTGTTCAATCCACCTACCCTGCACATCTTTGGGTTGTGGGGGTGAAACCCACGCAGACATGGGGAGAATGTGCAAACTCCACACGGACAGTGACCCAGAGCCGGGATCGAACCTGGGACCTCAGTGCCGTGAGACTGCAGTGCTAACCTACTGAACCACCGTGCTGCCCCTACTTTCCTAGCTTCATGTCCTGCGATGAGCATTGCTATTTTTATTTTGTCTGCGGCTGCTGCTACATCATTAGCTATGATATATGAATCAAACCATTGTTTAAAATTTTACCAGACATTTCTTACATTGCCAGTCGTGTCCAGCTGAGGTGGGGTTCCAAGCCACATCCTCGAATTAGTAATGTCTTCCCAAGTCGAATGTCCAGTAGGAGATTTCCATGCCATTTTGTTCTTTCTGTATCTGCAGCTGAGTTGTCCTGTAGTAAGCGTCTGAAGCCACTCGTGGTACCATGTGTTGTTCCTCGTGTCTTAATAAAGCTCGTCGTCTCAAATGTGGAGAAGATGCTTTATTGTGAATTCGTTCTCTCTTCAGAGCTTAACTTACGGCTACCTCAAATGCTGCCTGCTTGTGTGTGTGTCCTGCTACGAGTTCTGCCTTCCGTGAAGTGTGTCGTCACTTCCTGTCCCTGTGTATATATAGCTCTCCCGTGCTCCCTCTAGTGCTTGCTCAGTTGTATTGCATCTACTCACATCTACGATCACCACACCATCTACCACTGTACACTGGCTCGCATGTGTACTATATACCAGTGCACATTGGCTGCAGTTCATACTGGCTGCAGTGGGTTCCATTAGTCAATGGACATTGGCTGCAGTGTGTACCATCTACCAATGCATATTGGCTGCAAATGTGTACCATCTACCAAGGTATATTGGCTGCAGTGTGTATCATGTACCAGTTCGTACTGGCTGCAGTGGCTACCATCGGTCAGTGCAGATTTGCTGCAGTGTGTACCATCTACCAGTGCACACTGGCTGCAGTGTGCACCATCTCTCAATGTACATTGGCTGCATTGTGTACCATGTGCCTGTGCACAGTGGCTGCAGTTGATACTGGCTGCAGTGGTTTCCATCAGTCAATGTACATTGGCTGCATTGTGTACCATGTGCCTGTGCACAGTGGCTGCAGTTGATACTGGCTGCAGTGGTTTCCATCAGTCAATGCACATTGGCTGCAGTGTGTACCATATATCAGTGCACATTGGCTGCAGTGGGTCCAATCTGTCAGTGCACATTGGCTGCAGGGTGTACCATCTATCAATGTACATTGGCTGCCGTGTGTACTATGAGTGTGTCACCTGAGGAAGGAGAGTCCTCCAAAAGCTAGTGTTTGAAACAAACCTGTTGGACTTTAACCTGGTGCTCTAAGACTTCTTACTGTGCTCACCCCAGTCCAATGCTGGCATCTCCACATCATGGCTACCATGTGCCAGTGCACATTGGCTGGAGTGTGTGCCAGGTACCAGTGCACACTAGCTGCAAGTGTGTACCATCTACCAGTGCACATTGACTGCAACTGTGTACCATCTACCAGTGCATGTTGGCTGCAAGCGTGTACCATCTACTAGTGCACATTGCATGCAGTGTCTACCATTAACCAGTGCATATGGCCACCATGTGTAATATCTACCAGTGCATATTGGCTGTAAATGTGTACTTTCTACTAGTGTGCATTGGTTGCAGCGTGTACCATCAACCAGTGCATGTTAGCTGTAAATGTGTACCATCTACGAGTGCACATATGTCTATGATCTACCAGTGCACATTAGCTGCAGTGTGTACCATCTGCCAATGCACATTGACTGCAGTGTATACCATATGCCAGTACACACTTACGACAAGTGTGCGCCATCTACCAGTGCATATTGACTGCATTGTGAACCATCTACCAGTGCATATTGGCTTCAATGTGTGCCATCTACCAGATGCAGTACAGCAACCTTCCTGATTTTCTTCAGCAGCACTTCTCAGACCCATCACATCTATGCTTAGAAGGACAAGGGCAATACGTGCAGGGGAACATACAATCTCCACTTGGAAATATATTGCCAATATATGCCAAATATATATTTAATAGAGGCAACAGGGTCTTGACCACTGGCTGCAGAACAGTCGAGAACCCCACATTGCCGAATTTCAGGAAGGCAAATCAAATTAAGTGCCAAATATGCACTTAAATAGATAACGGTGGACTTTTCCCAGGATCAAAGACCCCATGGACAGACGATTGACAGCTCTTCATTCAACAGCAGCAGGTGTTGGCTGATGTCAGTCCTATTTTCACCCGAGGCCTAGAATCACCATTGATCCTAGCCATGTGCGACTGTTGGTGTTGTGGGGTGAAGGTTACAGGAGTCACATTGCGAGTCCCTCACTCACCACCCGATCAAAACCAGAGGCAATGGGTTGAGGCTCTTAAGTGGCATTAATAACCTTAAATTGGCAGTAGGGCAGGAAGGCTGTTCTTTGTGTGGACCACCTTGTGGAGGGGCACCATCACCCTGGCTCGGAGGTTTGCTCGAGTCACTCGTGAGGATTTAAACTAGTCCGGCAGGGGGCTGGGAACCAGGATGTGAGCTTAGAAGGTGTAATAACTGAAGGGGAAATAGAGAACCAAAATAGGAGAACAACATCACCCTCAGGCAGAGCAAATAAGGTGACAAGTGTGAGACAAATAAGATGGTCAATGCAGGACTGAGGGTGTTGTACCCAAATGTGTGCAGCATACGGAACAAGGTAAATGAGCTTGTTGCGCACACTGAAATTGGCCGGTACAATGTTGTGGGCATCACAGAGACGTGGATGCAAGTGGATCAGAGCTTGGATCTAAATATCCAAGGATATGTGTCCTATCAAAAGGACAGGCAGATGAGCAAAAGGGGCTGGGTTGCATTGTTAGTAAAGAATGACGTTAAATCGATAACAAGGAGTGATATAGGCTCAGAAGGCATAGAATCTCTGTGGGTATTGAGGAATCGCAAAGGTAAAAAGACCCTGATGTGAGTTATGTACAGGCCCCCTAGCAGGAGTCAGGATGTGGGGCAGAAAATAAATCAGGAGATAGAAAAAGCATGTAAAAAAGGCAATATTACAATAATCATGGGGGACTTCAATATGCAGGTGGACTGGGAAAAGCAGGTTGGTACTGGATCCCAAGAAAAGGAATTTGTGGAATGTCTAAAAAATGTCTTTTTTTGGAGCAGCTTGTGATAGACTACTGGGGAACAGACAGATCTGGATTTGGTGATGTGTAATGAGGCAGACTTCATTGGGGAACTTAAGGTGAAGGAACCCTTAGGGAGCACTGACCACAATATGATAGAATTTACCCTGCAGTTTGAGAAGGAGAAGCTACAATCAGATGTAACGGTATTACAATTAAATAAGGGTAACTACAAAAACATGAGGGAGGAGCTGGCCAGAGGTGATTGGAAAAGGAGCCAAGCAGGGAAGATAGTGGAACAGCAATGGCAGGAGTTTTGGAGGCTTCTTCAGGAGGCACAACAGAAATTATCCCAAGGAGGAGGAAACAGGCTAGGAGGAGGAAACAGGCTAAGAGGAGGACGAGGCATCCATGGCTGACAAGGGAAGTCAAGGTCGGCATAAAAGCAAAAGAAAAAGCATACAAAGTGGAGTGGATTAGTGGGAAGCCAGAGGATTGGGAAGCCTTTAAAAATGAGCAGAGGACAACTAAAAAAGCAATAAGGGGGATGAAGATGAAATATGAGTGCAAGCTAGCTAATAATATAAAGATAGGAAGAGATTTTTTCAATATATGAAAGGTAAGAGAGACAAAAATAGACATTGGACCACTGGAAAATGTGGCGGGAGGAGTAATAATAGGAAACAAAGAAATGACAGATGAACTTAATAGTTACTATGCATCAGTCTTCACGGTGGAAGACACCAGTGGGATGCCAACGCTCCAGGAGAACCAGGGAGCAGGGGTGAATGAAGTGACCATTACTAAGGAGAAGGCTCTGGGGAAACTGAAAGGTCTCAAGGTGGATAAATAACCTGGACCGGATGGACTACATCCCGAGGTTCTAAAGGAGATAGCTGAAGAGATTTTGGAAGCATTGGTGATGATCTTTCAGGAATCACTGGAGGCAGGAAGGGTCCTGGAGGACTGGAGAAAGTGGCTAATGTAACATCCCTGTTTAAGAAGGGAGGGAGGCAGGAGATGGGAAATTATAGGCCGGTTAGCCTGACTTCGGTCATTAGTAAGATTTTAGAATCCATTATTAAAGATGAGATCACAGAGTACTTGGAAGTGCACGATAAAATAGGACTGAGTCAGCACGGCTTCATCAAGGGGAGGTCATGTCTGTCAAATCTGTTAAGAGTTCTTTGAGGAAGTAACACGGAAGTTAGACAAAGGAGAACCAGTGGATGTGATGTATTTAGATTTCCAGAAGGCCTTTGACAAGGGGTCTCATAGGAGACTGTTAAATAAGTTAAGAGCCCATGGTGTTCAGGGTAAGATCCTGGCATGGATAGCGGAATTGGCTGACTGGCAGAAGGCAGAGAGTGGGGATAAAGAGGTCTTTTTCAGGGTGGCAGCCGTGACTAGTAGTGTGCCTCAGCGGTTGGTGCTGGGACCACAACTTTTCACAATAGACATTAATGATCTGGAAGAAGGTACTGAAGGCTAAGTTTGCAGATGATACAAAGATCTGTAGAGGGACAGGTAGTATTCAGGAAGCAGGCAGGTGGCAGATGGAATATAATGTGGAAAGTGTGAGGTTATGCACTTTGGAAGGAGAAATGGAGGCATAGACTATTTTCTAAATGGGGAGATGCTTAGGAAATCAGAAGCACAAAGGGACTTGGGAGTCCTTGTTCAAGATTCTCTTAAGGTTAACGTGCAGGTTCAGCCAGCAATTAGGAAGGCAAATGCAATGTCAGCATTCATGTCTAGAGGGCTAGATTACAAGACCAGGGATGTACTCCTAAGGCTATTTAAGGCTCTGGTCAGACTCATTTGGAGTATTGTGAGCAGTTTTGGGCCCCGTATCGAAGGAAGGATATGCTGGCCTTGGAAAGGGTCCAGAGGAGGTTCACAAGACTGATCCCTAGAATGAAGAGCTTGTTATATGAGGAACGGTTGATGACTCTGGGTCTGTACTCATTCGTTGGGAGTTGAGAAGGATGAGGGGGGGGTTCTCCTTTATCTAACTTCCTTGTTACTTCCTCAAAGAACTCTTATGGGGCTGGTTTAGCACAGTGGGCTAATACAGCTGGCTTGTGGTGCAGAACAAGACCAGCAGCGCAGGTTCAATTCCTGTTCCAGCCTCCCCGAACAGGCGCTGGAATGTGGCAACTAGGGGCTTTTCACAGTAACTTCATTGACGCCTACTTGTGACAATAGTGATTATTATTATTGAAACTTACAGGGTACTGCGAGGCCTGGTTAGAATGGACGTGGAGAGAATGTTTCCATTTGTTGGAAAAACTAGAAGCAGAGGACACAATCTCAGACTAAAGGGGCGATCCTTTAAAACAGAGATGAGGAATTTCTTCAGCCAGAGGGTGGTGAATCTGTGGAACTCTTTGCCACAGAAGGCTGTGGAGGCCAAAATCACGGAGTGTCTTTAAGACGGAGATAGATGGGTTTTGATCAATAAGGGGATCAGGGGTTACGGGGAGAAGGGAGGAGAATGGGGATGAGAAAAATATCAGCCATGATTGAATGGTGGAGCAGACTCGATGGGCCGAGTGGCCTAATTCTGCTCCTATTTCTTGTGGCCAGTGTCAAATTCTGTTTGCTAATGCTCCTGTGAACATCTTGAAATGTTTTAGTCTGTTACAGATGCTATATAAATGCAAGATGTTTGTGTTAAATACATTTTGCATGTCAAGCATGCCCTAGTTTGTAATCCCAAAAGAATATTCCTGCTAATGGCAGAATGTTTAGACAGCTACAGAATATAAAAGTAAACGTGTCCTAATTTGACGTGCCAGGCCTGTTCCCATATCCCTTCAATCCTTTTTCGTCAACAACATAGCAAACATGGTCATAAATGTTGTCATGGTTGCTGCTTCGAACATTAATTATGGGAATATATTGCACGATTTCCCAATTTACTGTGTGAAATTTTCTTAAATTCTTTGTTCTAAATCTCTTACATTTATTGCTCCAGATTGTTGACTCCTAAATGACTCGAAACAGTTCCTTACTATTTATTCCATTCCATCCCTTTGGATTTTTTAACTTCAGTTAAATCCCTGCTATTATAATGAAAATAGTCCCAGTTTTTCTCACCTTTTCTTGATTATATTTCCACATATTAGGCAGCATTCTATTGATTGGCTTAAATGGTTTTTTCTAATGTGAAGGAACATAAGAATTTAGCTCCTCGAGCCTTTTCCACCGTTCAATGAAATCCTGATTGATCTGAAACATAACTCCATATACCCAAATTTGTCCATTAATAACTTTGTCAACAAAAATCTATCAATGTCAGGCTTAAATTTATAAACTGATCTAGCACCAATTGGCATTTGTGGAAGAGAGTTCTAAACTTCTAGCATTCTTTGAATGTTGCCTAACTTTATTCCTGAAAGGTCGAGCTCTAATTTTTAGACTAGGTTCTCTTATTCCCGACTCCCCAACCTCGAAAGTGTTTCTCTTGGCCTACCCGACTCATTTCCCTTAATAGTCTACAGCGTCAATCAAATCACCTTTCAACCTTTGAAATTTGATGAAATGCAATGCCAATTTGTATAATCCCTCCGTGCTACCCAGCACGGTAGCATAGTCATTAGCACAGTTGCTTCACAGCTCCAGGGTCCCAGGTTAGATTCCCGGTTTGGGTCACTGACTGTACGGAGTCTGCGCGTTCGCCCTGTGTTTGTGTGGGTTTCCTCCGGGTGCTCCGGTTTCCTTCCACAGCCCAAAGATGTGCAGGTTAGGTGGATTGGCCATGCTAAATTGCCCTTTAGTGTCCAAAAAAAGGTTAGGTGAGGTTACGGGGATAGGGTGGAGGTGTAGGGATAGGGTAGAGGTGTAGGGATAGGTTGCAGATGTGGGCTTAGATAGGGTGCTCTTTCCAAGGGCCTGTGCAGACTCAATGGACCAAATAACCTCCTTCTGCACTGAAATTCTATGATCCTTGTAATTTGGGAGTCCAGGTATCATAATAGAAAATCTACACTGCATTCCTTGCGATGCCAAATATCCTGCCTAGAATTGCTCACAGTACTCCAGGTGTGGTCCAACCAGGGTTTCGTCCAGCTGTGGTATTATTTCTACCCCCTTGTATTCTCGTCATTTAGGCCAGCATTTCATGAGCCTTTATGATTATTTTCTGTACCTGTTTATGCCATTTTAATGAAGGATGTACCAGGACCCTCAAGTCCCTTTGGACCGTTACTATTTCCAGCTGTTCACTACTTACTCACCGAGCCTCCTTATGCATTATGTTCCGAGCCCACAACACTATTAACTAGAAAGACGAGGACCGCAGGCACTGGAACACCACCAGCTGGATGTTCACTTCCAAGCCATTCACCATTCCAACTTGGAAATATATAGTCATTCCTTCACTGTTCTAGAACCCTCTCCCCAACAGCACTGTGAGTGTACCTGTACCACGTGGACTACTGTGGTTCAAGAAAGCAGCTCACCACAATCTTCTCAAGAGCAATTAAGGATAGGCACTAAATGCTGACTCAGCCAGTGATGCCCGTTTCCCTTGAATGAATAAAAGAAAATTAGAAAGCATGCTGTTTTATCCTTCTTTAGGTCCAAAGCCAATAACCTCACATTGTATATTGAAATCCGTTTGACACAGTACTGCCCATTCATTTGATCTATCAACATTTATTTGTAATTTTACTCTTCTATCTGCACTGCTAATAAAGTGGTCTGTGAATCATTGAAAATATGTGTCTGTGTTATGGGACAGGGTTTAGAAAACTCCAAAGTATATCACCTTTAAAATTTAGGGTACCCAATTCATTGTTTCCAATTAAGGGGCAATTTAGCGTGGCCAATCCACCTACCCTGCACATCTTTGGATTGTGGGGGCAAAACCGATGCAAACACGGGGAGAATGTGCAAACTCCACATGGACAGTGGCCCTGAGCCGGGATCGAACCTGGGAACTCGGCGCCGTGAGGCAGCAGTGCTAACCACTACGCCACCGTGTTCCCCCTGACCTATAACTTTGTTGAATTTGGATGGGATGAATACAAGAGCCTGCCTTTCTGGTGTTATTCAACAGACTTCTTAGGCGCTTTAAATTTTAAAAAAAGCTTTATTCTAAGAATTTAGTTAACGTTTGTATAAAAACACACAGCAAGAATTCTTATCAACTACAAATATAAAGGCCCCACACAGTTACAATAATCTATGTATAACCCTTAATGAATCCCCCCCTTAACAATTCAATAACAAAATCCAAGTAAAACCCCTTTTCAAACAGCAGGTTTTAAGTTATCGAGCAGTCTGGAACAGCTTTTAAAATGAAGAGAGACACTTCTTTCAACCTGTGCAGTTCAAACCAGTCCAAACTCAAAGTGAAAGTAAAACTCACAGAGCCACAGCCCAGTTCCACCCACACAATGACGTCACTGAAGCCATGTGATAAGACAAAAACAATTTTAAAGGGACTCTCCCATGACAGTCTGTTATGCCATCATCTTGGTAGTTAATAAATGCAGTGAATAGTTGAGATCCCAACACAAATCCTTGCAGGGTGGCATAGTCATTTAGAGTATCGGCCTATTATCCTTACTTGCTGTCACCTGACAATCTGGGAATTTTCATACTCCCTTTTTGTAGCTCTTATTGTCTATTGCTGTTCTTTGTTTCTCTCTCATTTTACAAAATCTGTGCTCTTTTTTACTTTCTTGAAGGCCTTTTGAATTTCATGGTGTATCTTTCCTCTTTAGTCAAGCACATAACTGGGTAGCCAGAGAAAGGGTTGGCCCACTGAAGGACAGGCAAGGGAATCTATGTGTGGAGCCAGAGGAAATGGGCAAGGTACTAAATGAATACTTTGCATCAATATTCACCAAAGAGAAGGAATTGGTGGATGTTGAGTCTAGAGAAGGGTGTGTAGATAGCCTGGGTCACATTGAGATCCAAAAAGACGAGGTGCTGGGCGTCTTGAAAAATATTAAGGTAGATAAGTCTCCAGGGCCTGATGGGATCTCCCCCAGAATATTGAAGGAGGCGAGAGAGGAAATTACTGAGTCCTTGACAGAAATCTTTGGATCCTCACTGTCTTCAGGTGATGCCCCGGAGGACTGGAGAATAGCCAATGTTGTTCCTCTGTTTAAGAAGGGTAGGAAGGATAATCCAGGGAACTACAGGCCGGTGAGCCTTACGTCAATGGTAGGGAAATTACTGGAGAGAATTCTTCGAGACAGGATCTACTCCCATTTGGAAGCAAATGGACATATTAGCGAGAGGCAGCACGGTTTTGTGAAGGGGAGGTCGTGTCTCACTAACTTGATAAGAGTTTTTCGAAGAGGTCACAAAGATGATTGATGCAGGTAGGGCAGTGGATGTTGGCTATATGGACTTCAGCAAGGCCTTTGACAAGGTCCCTCATGACAGACTGGTACAAAAGGTGAAGTCATATGGGATCAGGGGTTAGCTGGCAAGATGGATACAGAACTGGCTAAGTCATAGAAGTCATAGAGCATGGTGGTTAGCATAAATGCTTCACAGCTCCAGGGTCCCAGGTTCGGTTCCCGGCTGGGTCACTGTCTGTGCGGAGTCTGCACGTCCTCCCCGTGTGTGCGTGGGTTTCCTCCGGGTGCTCCGGTTTCCTCCCACAGTCCAAAGATGTGCGGGTTAGGTGGATTGGCCATGCTAAATTGCCCGTAGTGTCCTAAAAAGTAAGGTTAGGGGGGGGGGGGGGGGGGGGTTGTTGGGTTACGGGTATAGGGTGGATACGTGGGTTTGAGTAGGGTGATCATTGCTCGGCACAACATCGAGGGCCGAAGGGCCTGTTCTGTGCTGTACTGTTCTATGTTCTATAGAAGGCAAAGAGTAGCAATGGAAGGGTGATTTTCTGATTGGAGGGCTGTGACTAGTGTTGTTCCGCAGGGATCTGTGCTGGGACCTTTGCTGTTCAAATGATTTGGAGGAAAATGTAACTGGCCTGATTTAGTTTGCAGACGACACAAAGGTTGGTGGAATTGTGGATAGCGATGAGGATACAGCAGGATTTAGATCGTTTGGAGACTTGGGCGAAGAGATGGCAGATGGAGTTTAATCGGACAAATGTGAGGTAATGCATTTTGGAAGGTCTAATGCAGGTAGGGAATATACACTGAATGGTAGAACCCTCAAGAGCATTGACAGTCAAAGAGATCTAGATGTACAGGTCCACAGGTCACTGAAATGGACAACATAGGTGGAGAAGGTAGTGGAGAAGGTAGTCAAGAAGGCATACGGCATGCTTGCCTTCATTGGCTGGGGCATTGAGTATAAGAATTGGCAAATCATATTGCAACTGTATAGAACCTTAGTTAGGTCACACTTGGAGTATAGTGTTCAATTCTGGTCGCCACACTACCAGAAGGATGTGGAGGCTTTCGAGAGGGTGCAGAAGATACTTACCAGGATGTTGCCTGGTATGGAGGGAATTAGCTATGAGGAGCGGTTGAATAAACTCGGTTTGTACTCCCTGGAACGACGGAGGTTGAGGGGCGACCTGATAGAGGTCTACAAAATTATGAGGGGCATAGACAGAGTGGATAGTCAGAGGCTTTTTCCCAGGGTAGAGGGGTCAATTACTAGGGGGCATATGTTTAAGGTGCGAGGGGCAAGGTTTAGAGGAGATGTACGAGGCAAGTTTTTTTACACAGAGGGTAGTGGGTGCTTGGAACTCACTGCCGGAGGAGGTGGTGGAAGCAGGGACGATAGTGACATTTAAGGGGCATCTTGACAAATACATGAATAGGATGGGAATAGAGGGATACGGACCCAGGATATGTAGAAGATTTTAGTTTAGATGGGCAACATGGTTGGCACAGGCTTGGAGGGCCGAAGGGCATCTTCCTGTGCTGTACTTTTCTTTGTTCTTTGTAGAACATTTTTCTGCATCTCATTAAATTCTTTCTTTTTAAAACATCTCCCAACTGATCAACAGTGTTAATGTAAGCCTACTTGTGACAATAATAAAGATAATTATTATTACTGATCTGTCATTTTATGCATTGCTAAGTTTACGGTGGACAGTTTCTGTTTCATCGCATTGTAGTTGTCTTATCATCGTTCTTAAATTCAGAATCTGAGTAGCTGTTATATTTCATCCTTTCTTTTTAAAAAAAAAGTATTTTTATTCAGGATTTGCAGAATTTTTCACAATAAAACAGTAGTAACAATAACAAAACAAACTAGAGTGAACATCTAATTCTAATTCTAATTCTAATTAACATGGTGCAAAAAGAGAATATACAATAACAATTAAATAGACATTACCCCACGCGACTCAGTCTTCCCACACCATCCCAATGAAGAACTCACCCCCCTACGGATTGCTGCTGCGGCTGACATTTTCATTTTCCCCGAGAAAGTTGACGAACGGCTGCCACCTCCGAGAGAACCCTAGCGTAGACCCTCTTAAGGCAAACTTTATTTTCTCGAGGCTGAGAAACCCAGCCATGCCGTTAACCCAAGTCTCTACACTCGGGGGCTTTGAGTCCCTCCACATTAATAAAATCCGTCTCCAGGCTACTAGGGAGACAAAGGCCAAGACGTCGGCCTCTTTCGCTCCCTGAACTCCCGGATCCTCAGACACTACAAAGATCGCTATCTCTGGACTCGGCAACACCCGTGTGTTAAGTACCTTGGATGTTGCCCTCGCAAACCCTTGCCAGAACTCTCTAAGCTCTGGGTATGCCCAAAACATGTGGACATGGTTTGCAGGGCTGCCCTTGCACCTCATACAACTGTCTTCTACCCCAAAAAACTTGCTCATTCTCGCTGCCGTCATGTGTGCCCGGTGGACCACCTTAAATTGAATTAGACTGAGCCTGGCACATAAGGAGGAATTAACCCTGCCAGGACCTCTGCCCACAGACCTGCTTCCAACTCCTCACCGAGCTCCTCCTCCCAATTGCCCTTCAGCTCCTCCACCGGGGTTTCCTCCGCCCCCTGTAGTTCCTGGTGGATATCTGACACCTTCCCCTCCCCCACCCAGGTGCCGGAGACCACCCTGTCCTGTATCCTCAGTGGCAGCAGCGTCGGAAAGGCCACTACCTGTTTTTTCAGGAAGGCTCGTACTTGCAGATATTTAAAGGCGATTCCTGGCGGCAGATTAAATTTGTCCCTTTAGATGCGCGAACACGCGCGCTCTATTGACCGGCCCATTCAATTTTTTATTAAATAATTTTTATTCAAAATCTTTCACATATTTTCAACAACAAACAAACCCTTACAAAAATAAGAGAAACAACAAAAAACGAGTATAGCTATATCACACATTCCCCCGGACTACATGCCCCCCATTAAACGATAATAAATACAATAGTAATCACAGAGTACCCCCCCCCCCCCACCCCGGTTGCTGCTGCTGCTGACCATCTCCTAACGCTCCATTAGAAAGTCTAGGAACGGTTGCCACCGCCTGAAGAACCCTTGCACAGATCCTCTTAAGGCAAATTTGACCCTCTCTAATTTAATAAACCCTGCCATGTCGCTGATCCAGGCTTCCACACTTGGGGGCCTCGCATCCTTCCACTGCAACAGAATCCTCCGCCGGGCTACTAGGGACGCAAAGGCCAGAATACCAGCCTCTTTCGCCTCCTGCACTCCCGGCTCGTCTGATACCCCAAATATTGCGAGCCCCCAGCTCGACTTAACCCGGGTGTTCACCACCTTTGACATCGTCCTCGCAACGCCCCTCCAGAACTCATCCAGCGCTGGGGTCGGACACGCCCAGAACATGTGGCCGTGGTTTGCCGGGCTCCCCAAACACCTCGCACATCTGTCCTCTACCCCAAAAAACTGACTCAGCCTTGCCCCAATCATGTGCGCCCTGTGCAGAACCTTAAATTGTATAAGGCTAAGCCTGGAGCAAGAGGAGGATGAATTTACCCTACCCAAGGGTATCTGCCCACATACCCTCGTCTATCTCCTCCCAAAGCTCCTCCTCCCATTTACCTTTTAGCTCCTCCACCAAGGCCTCCTCCTCCTCCTGCATCTCCTGGTAAATCACCGAGACCTTGCCCTCTCCAACCCACGCCTCCGAGAGCACCCTACCCTGGATCCTGCATGCTGGCAACAGCGGGAATGCCCTCACCTGCCATCTTACAAACGCCCTTACCTGCAAGTACCTGAAGGCATTTCCAGCGGGAGGGAGCCCACATTTTTCCTCCAACGCCCCAAGGCTCACGAACGTCCCGTCTATAAACAGGTCCCCCATCCTTCTAATACCTGCCCTGTGCCAGCTCAGGAACACCCCATCCATTCTCCCTGGGACAAACCGATGGTTCTCTCGGATCGGGGACCACACCGAAGCCTCTACCTCCCCCCTGTGGCGTCTCTATTGCCCCCAAACTTTGAGGGACGCCGCCACCACTGGACCCGTGGTGTACCTTGTCGGCGGGAGAGGCAGCGGTGCCGTCACCAGCGCGCTCAGGCTCGTGCCCACACAGGACACCATCTCCAGCCTCTTCCACGCTGCCCCCTCCCCCTCCATTACCCACTTGCGATCATCGCCACGTTGGCAGCCCAGTAGTACCCGCATAGATTAGGCAACGCCAGCCCTCCTCTGTCCCTGCTCCACTCCAGAAACACCCTTCTCACCCTCGGGGTCTTCTTCGCCCATACAAACCCCACAATGCTCCTGCTGACCCGCTTAAAAAAGGCCTTAGGGATCAGGATGGGGAGGAACTGGAATATAAAAAGGAACCTCGGGAGCATCATCATCTTCACCGACTGCACCCTACCCGCTAGGGAGAGCGGCAGCATATCCCACCTTTTAAACTCCTCCTCCATTTGCTCCACCAGCCTCGTCAAGTTGAGCTTGTGTAGAGTCCCCCAGCTCCTGGCCACCTGGATCCCCAGGTACCTAAAACTCCTTTCCGCCCTTTTCAGTGGAAGCTCATCTATCCCCCTTCCCTGCCCCCTGCGTGTACCATGAACAGCTCGCTCTTCCCCATGTTGTGCTTATACCCGGTGAAGTCCCCAAACTCCCTGAGGATCCGCATCACCTCCGGCAACCCCCCACCAGGTCTGCCACATACAGTAACAGATCATCGGCATACAGCGATACCCGGTGTTCCTCCCACCCCCCCGCACCAACCCCCTCCAGTTCCTGGACTCCCTCAAAGCCATCGCCAAAGGCTCAATTGCGAACACAAATAGCAGGGGGGATAGGGGGCACTCCTGCTTCGCCCCCCGGTACAGCCGAAAGGTAACTCCTCCAATTCGTGGCCACGCTCACCACCGGGGCTTCGTATAGTAACCTAACCCAACTGACGAACCCCTCCCCGAACCTCCTCAATACCTCCCACAGGTACCCCCACTCCACCCTATTAAAGGCCTTCTCCGCATCCATAGCCGCCACTATCTCCGCCTCCCCCTCCACTGCCGACATCATGATTACATTTAGGAGCCTCCGCACGTTGGTGTTTAGCTGCCTTCCTTTCCCGTCTGATCCTCGTGGATGACCCCCGGGACACAGTCCTCAATTCTAGTAGCTAACACCTTCACTAACAGTTTTGCATCCACATTGAGGAGCGAGATTGGCCTATACGACCCACACTGTAAGGGGTCCTTGTCCCGCTTCAAGATTAGTGAGATCAGCGCCCTAGACATCGTTGGGGGTAGGACCACCCCCCCCGCCCCCCTCCCTCGCCTCATTGTAAGTCCTCACTAGTAGTGGGCCCAACAGGTCCATATACTTCCTGTAAAATTCCACCGGGAACCCTTGTGGCCCCGGTGCCTTCCACGCCTGCATACTCCCCAGCCCTTTAGCCAGTTCCTCCAGCCCTACCGGTGGCCCAAGCCCCACCACCTGCCCCTCCTCTACCCTCGGGAACCTCAGCCAGTCCAGAAACCGGCGCAGCCCCCCCCTCCTCCGTCGGGGGCCCCGACCTATACAGCCCCTCATAAAAGTCTCTAAATACCCCGTTTATTCCCACCGCACCGTGTTCCCCCCTTTGTCTCTAACTCCCCCGATCTCCCTCGCTGCCTCCCGCTTCCGAAGCTGGTGTGCCAGCATCTGGCTAGCCTTCTCCCCGTGTTCATACACCGCCCCTTGCGCCTTCCTCCACTGTACCTCCGTCTTCTTGGTAGTCAACAGGCCGAACTCGGCCTGGAGGCTTCGTCGCTCCTTGAGTAGTCCCTCCTCGGGGACCTCTGCGTACTTCCTATCTACCGTTACCATCTCCCCCACCAGCCTCTCCCCCTCTCTCCTCTCCTTCCCCTCCTTGTGGGTCCTAATGGAGATTAGCTTTCCCCTGGTCACCGCCTTCAGCGCCTCCCAGACCACCCCTACCTGCACCTCCCCATTATCGTTGACCTCTAGGTATCTTTCTATGCACCCCCGGATCCACCCACTCGCCTCTTCATCCGCCAACAACCCCACCTCCAGGCGTCACATCGGGCGCTGGTCCCTCTCCTCCCCAAACTCGAGGTCCACCCAGTTCGGGGCATGGTCAGAGATGGCTATGGCCGAATACTCCGTGTCTTTCACTCTTGGAATCAGTGCCCTGCTCATCACGAAAAAGTCAATCCGAGAGTAGGCTCTATGGACGTGGGAAAAGAATGAGAATTCCCTGGCCCCCGGCCTAACAAACCTCCAGGGGTCCACTCCTCCGATCTGCTCCATAAACCCCCTCAACACCTTGGCTGCCGCCGGCCTCCTACCCGTCCTGGACCTAGAGCGGTCCAATGCTGGATTCAATACCGTATTGAAGCCCCCCCCCCCCATTATCAAGCTCCCTGCCTCCAGGTCCGGGATCCTGCCCAACATGCACCGCATAAATCCGGCATTGTCCCAGTTCGGGGCATACACGTTCACCAAGACCACCCGCACCCCCTGCAGCTTACCACTCACCATCACGTACCTACCTCCATTGTCTGCCACAATGCCCAGCGCCTCAAATGACACCCGCTTCCCCACCAAAATCGCCCCCCTCGATTCTTTGCGTCCAACCCCGAATGGAAGACCTGCCCTACCCACCCCTTTCTCAGCCTAACCTGGTCTGCCACCCTCAGGTGCGTCTCCTGGAGCATGACCACATCTGCCTTCAGTCCCTTCAGGTGCACGAACACACGGGCCCTCTTGACCGGCCCGTTCAGGCCTCTGACATTCCAAGTTATCAGCCGGATCAGGGGGCCCCTTTGCCGATTAGCCATCACCCTTTCTAGGCCAGCCACGTGCCCGCGCCTCCCGCACTCTCCGTTCCCCCCAGCGGCAGACCCCTGCCCCAATTCTCTCTACAGACTCCAGCTCCCCCTTGCCCATTGTAGCAGCAACCCAGTTCTGCCCCCCCCCCCCCCACCCCAAGCTAGGTCCCCCCCTAGCTGCGTAGCTCCCCCCATAGCACTCCCGTAAGTCACCTGACTCCTGCTGACCCCGGCCGCTCCCGCTACTCCCTCGACCCCCAAGTGGACCGGCCCATTCAAACCCCTCACATTCCACGTGATAAGCCTGGATGGGGGCCAGCACTTGCTCACCTCCCACTACACTCCCGAGAGTCAGCTGACACATGCTGACCTCGGCAGCTCCTGCAGCCTGTCGCCGATCAGACTGTCACCTCATTATCCGGTCCCTTCTCCCCACATGAATAAACTAATTAAACTACCTCGCCGACCCCAGTGAGTAAATAGTAATACGAAACAAAAAATAAACAGAAGAAACGAACATTGCCCCATGAGGAGACACTTGTTGAACCAAGGCTCCAACGTCCCGAAAAATCGCAGTAAGTACAGGGCCCCTCCCCCTCCGTATCTCAACTTTGCCAAAAACACTGCACCCTCCAGCCACCACCACAGCCCTTACACGCACCGAACATTGTATAAAATCTTATATTAGAAACGGTACCGTGTTACCCAGCCCTACTGCTGCATTCCACGAAAGCTTAACTGTCCTTTAATTCGAGTCCAGCTTTTCTTATTTGACGAATGACCGCACCTCGTCTGGCGTCCCAAAATAGTGATACCGTTCCTTGCACGTGACCCATAGCCTCGCTGAGTGTAGCATCCCAAATTTTACCCACTTGCTAAAGAGGGTCGCCTTCACCCGGTTGAATCCAGCACGCCTCTTGGCCAGCTCCGCACCCAGGTCCTGGTAGATGCGCATCACGCTGTTCTCCCACCTGCTGCTCCATTATATTTTTGCCCACCGCAAGACAAGTTCCTTGTCCGAGAAGCGATGAAATCTCATCACCATGGCCCTCGGCGGTTCATTCGCCTTGGGCTTTCTTGAGAGGGCTCGGTGTGCCCCGTCCAGCTCCAGGGGTGGAGGGAATACCGCCGTCCCTATCAGCGTCTCCAGCATCTTGGACACAAATGCTCCCTCATCCGACCCCTCCACACCTTCGGGGAGGCCCACAATTCTCAAGTTCTGTCTCCTGGACCTGTTTTCTAGGCCCCTCTCCTGCCACTTCTTGTGGAGGTCATCCTGCGCCTTCACCTTAAGGGCCAATACGACTAACTTGTCCTCATGGTCGGATAGCTTTTTCTTCATCTCCCTAATCGCTTTCCCTTGTGTTGCCTGAGTTGCGATCATTTGGTCTATTGATGCCTTCATCGGGGCCAGCACGTCCTTTTTAAGATCGGCAAAGCAGTCCCTATGGAACTCCTGTTGCTCCTGTGACCACTGCACCCATGCACCCTGGTCTATACCAGCCGCCATGCCCTGCCTCGGTGCCCGCTCTGCACGCTTCTGTCTGTTGGGACTTACACGCTTCACCCGGCCATTCCTGGTCCAGCTATCCATACAACAGAGAGGGAACCCTTTTGGCAGTGTTCGCTTCACCAATCTGCCCCAAAAAGGCCGTGAAAACTCCTGAAAAAAGGTCCGAGAGTCCGTTCCAGATGGGAGCTGCCGAATGCGCGATCTACTCCTCCATGGCCACCACCGGACGTGCATATTTCTTCCTTTCAACTACACTGAACGCCAACATATTATAATTGCTATTTAAGACCATAAGACCATAAGACATAGGAGCGGAAGTAAGGCCATTCGGCCCATCGAGTCCACTCCACCATTCAATCATGGTTGATTTCAACTCCATTTACCCGCTCTCTCCCCATAGCCCTTAATTCCTCGAGAAATCAAGAATTTATCAATTTCTGTCAAAGACACTCAACGTCCCGGCCTCCACCGCCCTCTGTGGCAATGAATTCCATAGACCTACCACTCTCTGGCTGAAGAAATTTCTCCTCATCTCTGTTCTAAAGTGACTCCCTTTTATTCTAAGGCTGTGCCCCCGCGTCCTAGTCTCCCCTGCTAATGGAAACAACTTCCCTACGTCCATCCTATCCAAGCCATTCATTATCTTGTAAGTTTCTATTAGATCTCCCCTCAACCTCCTAAACTCCAATGAATACAATCCCACAATCCTCAGACGTTCATCGTATGTTAGGCCTACCATTCCTGGGATCATCCGTGTGAATCTCCGCTGGACCCGCTCCAGTGCCAGTATGTCCTTCCTGAGGTGTGGGGCCCAAAATTGCTCACAGTATTCTAAATGGGGCCTAACTAGTGCTTTATAAAGCCTCAGAAGTACATCCCTGCTTTTATATTCCAAGCCTCTTGAGATAAATGACAACATTACATTTGCTTTCTTAATTACGGACTCAACCTGCAAGTTTACCTTTAGAGAATCCTGGACTAGGACTCCCAAGTCCCTTTGCACTTTAGCATTATGAATTTTGTCACCGTTTAGAAAATAGTCCATGCCTCTATTCTTTTTTCCAAAGTGCAAGACCTCGCACTTGCCCACGTTGAATTTCATCAGCCACTTGTTGGACCATTCACCTAAACTGTCTAAATCTTTCTGCAGCCTCCCCATCTCCTCAATACTACCTGCCCCTCCACCTATCTTTGTATCATCGGCAAACTTGGCCAGAATGCCCCCAGTCCCGTCATCTAGATCGTTAATATATAAAGAGAACAGCTGTGGCCCCAACACTGAACCCTGCGGGACACCACTTGTCACCGGTTGCCATTCCGAAAAAGAACCTTTTATCCCAACTCTCTGCCTTCTGTCTGACAGCCAATCGTCAATCCATGTTAGTACCTTGCCTCGAATACCATGGGCCCTTATTTTACTCAGCAGTCTCCCGTGAGGCACCTTGTCAAAGGCCTTTTGGAAGTCAAGATAGATAACATCCATTGGCTCTCCTTGGTCTAACCTATTTGTTATCTCTTTAAAGAACTCTAACAGGTTTGTCAGGCACGACCTCCCCTTACTAAATCCATGCTGACTTGTCCTAATCCGACCCTGCACTTCCAAGAATTTAGAAATCTCATCCTTAACGATGGATTCTAGAATTTTGCCAACAACCGAGGTTAGGCTAATTGGCCTATAATTTTCCATCTTTTTTCTTGTTCCCTTCTTGAACAGGGGGGTTACAACAGCGATTTTCCAATCCTCTGGGACTTTCCCTGATTCCAGTGACTTTTGAAAGATCATAACTAACGCCTCCACTATTTCTTCAGCTATCTCCTTCAGAACTCTAGGATGTAGCCCATCTGGGCCCGGAGATTTATCAATTTTCAGACCTTTTAGTTTCTCTAGCACTTTCTCCTTTGTGATGGCAACCATATTCAACTCTGCCCCCTGACTTTCCTGAATTGTTGGGATATTACTCATGTCTTCTACTGTGAAGACTGACGCAAAGTACTTATTAAGTTCCTCAGCTATTTCCTTGTCTCCCATCACTAGATTACCAGCGTCATTTTGGAGCGGCCCAATGTCTACTTTTGCCTCCCGTTTGTTTTTAATGTATTTAAAGAAACTTTTACTATCATTCCTAATGTTACTGGCTAGCCTACCTTCATATTTGATCCTCTCCTTCCTTATTTCTCTATTTGTTATCCTCTGTTTGTTTTTGTAGCCTTCCCAATCTTCTGACTTCCCACTACTCTTTGCCACATTATAGGTTCTCTCTTTTGCCTTGATGCATTCCCTGACTTCCTTTGTCAGCTATGGCTGCCTAATCCTCCCTCTGATAACCTTTCTTTTCTTTGGGATGAACCTCTGCACTGTGTCCTCAATTACTCCCAGAAACTCCTGCCATTGCTGTTCTACTGTCTTTCCCACTATGCTCTGCTTCCAGTCGACAAATATTCACACATTATTCAGCTTTTAAATAGCTCCGGATCATTATTCATTACTAAATCTAAAATGGCAGTCTCCAAAATTGCTTAGACCCTAGGACCTGGCAGCAATCCCACCTAATGAGCACAATTCACCCAAAGTGTTATTTTGGGTGAGTTTGGCAGGGTGTTTGCCGCCAGCTTTTTGGGTGAGATCCAGACCTGTATTCACCCACACTTAGTCAATTTTTGGGGGCTTTGGAGTTTCTCACAGGTCAAGCCCGACTTAGAAATCTTTTCCGCAGTGTGGAACTAAACTCGACAGCCAGACCGGCTCAAGGTCGGGGCGACCATTTTGAAAGGTGCCAAAAGCCCCAACTCTAACCTCCATCCTGGCCTCTGCTCCTGCCTCGAACAAAGCCTGCTTCCAGCCACAGTGCGATCCATGGTCGGAGATCACGATTCCTGAATACCCCACCATCCCCACCAACACCGCTCAGCTCACTACGAGAAAGTCAATTCTAGAGCATAACTTGAACATTGCGAGAAGAACATAGAATATACAGTGCAGAAGGAGGCCATTCGGCCCATCGAGTCTGCACCGACCCACTCAAGCCCTCACTTCCACCCTATCCCCGTAACCCAATAACCCCATCTAACCTTTTTGGTCATTAAGGGCAATTTAGCATGGCCAATCCACCTAACCTGCATGTCTTTGGACTGTGGGAGAAACCCAGAGCACCCAGAGAAAACCCACGCAGACACGGGGAGAACGTGCAGACTCCGCACAGACAGTGACCCAGCGGAGAATTGAACCTGGGACCCTGGCGCTGTGACGCCACAGTGCTATCCACTTGTGCTTCCGTGCTGCTCTCGACACCCTCTCCCCCGCATTCCTAAATTTCCACAGATCCACCATTCCCACCCTTTCCATAAACCTTCCCAGCTCATTCACCACCCTCAACCTTAGTGCTCAAATTTAGTGCTCGACCTGTCCACCCTTCATTCCAGCACCAAATTAAACCCCCCCCCCCCCCCCCCCCCCCCCCCAAATGAACTGACGTGTGTCCAAGTCCGGAATTATTCCCAGCAACCCCTTCACAAATCCCAGATTATCCCATTTCGGCGTGTAAACCTTCACTCGCACCACCGGCATCCCGTCCAACACCCCGCTCACTATCACGTGCCTCTCATGGATCTCACACTTCCTTGGCCCCTACAAACCTCATCCTTTCACTCAGCAGGACAGCCACCCCCATCTCCCCCCCCCCCCCCCCCCCCCCGCCGCGGCTTTGAATCAAACCCAGAGTTAAATACCCGACCCACCCATCCTTTCTCAACCTCACCTGAACCTTCACCCAGCAGTGCATTTCCAGGAGAAACACCACCCCTCCTTCAAACTCCTCAAGTGCGCAAAGACCCGAGACCTCTTCACTGGCTGTTCAGTCCTCGAACATTCCATGTTACGAACCTTCCCGGAGGTTTGCACCTCCATTCCACTCTACTGTCTGCCAACCTCCCTTTCCAATTCTGCCTCCTTTAATTTCACCTAGAACTGGGCCCATCCAAGATGGCCCTCTTCTCCACCCATGACCCCACTCATTCTCCAACACTCTCATGTCGCATCCTCCCTCCCCCCCACCCCCACTTGGTCAACTCCTAAGGCCTCCTGCCCCACCTCACTTCCATTCACCAGCATTACCTGCCAGACTGGCAGCTCCTGTTTGAAGGCTTCTACCTACCTACCCCTCTACCCATCTCCCCACCTCTCCCTCCTTGGGGTGTGCAAACGGCTCTCCATGGACCCCACCATCCCCCACACAAACAAAGACATATCCAAAATCACAGGTCACCCCCTCCAAAAAGAAAAACACCATAAACAGGGGGGGGGGGGGGTTACCCCCTTACAAACTTGCTGCCCCTTAGCAAACAATCAGAATGGCAAATATCACCCCAGCCGAGAAAAAGCCCCCCACTCTCCGATCTCCACAATACCTGCATCTTCCTATCTCTCTTGTTCCAGCACGTCCGTCTCCCATCAACATTCAGTTCTCCCCCAGTTTATGGTCTCGAATGCAGTCATTTGTCTCCTCTGGGGTTTCAAAACAGTACTCCTGACCTTCTAAAGACACCCACAGTTTCACTGGGTACAGTACTCCAAACTGGATCTGCCTTCGGCAAGGAATCACTTTGGCCTTGTTGACCCGGCGTGCCTTTTCGGCAGCTGAAATCCAATGTCCTGATAGATTCGGACTCTGTTCCCCCCCCCCCCCCATTCGCAGTTCCGCTTATCCCTGGCCCACTGCAGGATGTTCTCCTTCTCCACAAACTTGAGCCTCACAATCACTGCATGTGGTGGCTCACCCGCTCTCGGCTTCTGCCTTAGGGACCCATGTGCCCCATCCACCTTTGGGGTCTTGTCCAGCACCCCTTCCGCAACCAGCCCCCGCCAGCATCCTTGAGACATATCTCATGCCACTCGTGCCTTCCATACCCTCTGGCAGTCCAATCATACAGGGTTCTGCCTTCTGGATCTGTTTTCCTGCTCCTCTACCTTTGCCCTTAGCGACTTGCAAAGGTCCCCCAGGAGCCCCAGCTCCAACGCCACCATCCTATCGCTGTGATCAGACATCACTTTGTCCATCCCCCGGATCTGCGAACCCTGTGCCTCCAGGCACTTCTCGACTCTCTCCATTGATCCTTTCAGGAATGCTGCCGTTCCCTCAATACCTCTCCAGTCACCTGAAGAAGGAGCTGCGCTCCGAAAGCTCGTGTTTGAAACAAACCTGTTGGACTTTAACCTGGTGTTGTAAGACTTCTTACTGTTCCCTCAATGGCCTTCGACCGATTTTCATGCATGTCCTTTCGCTTCTGGCGGAACTCCTCTCTAATAAGCACCATCAACTGCTCCACCTGGGGTTTTCCAACTTGCGACAACCCTTCCCCCAACGCCATCTTCCCAATTGCTACTGCGCCACAGGTCTCCTCCAGTTCTTGGCCAGGTCTTTCACCTCCTTCTGCCGGGTCTAATAATTAGCAGACATGCCACTCACTGGGGGAGGGGTTCTCCTCCACACCTTCAGCTACAATTACCCTACTTGTGAGTAAAAAGAGCTCAATCCAATGCCTTAGGGACGGAGTTGCCCTGTTGTGACCACTCACTCCATGGTCGCCATCATGAAGCCCATTCATACCCTTCCCCTTCACCCGCTCAGCCTTCATAGCTCCTATCTTCCCCACCTTTCATGGGCATGGCCGCCCACGGGCCCCTCCCTTGACAGTGCCAAACTGGCACCCTGCCACTTCCAGCCAGGCACTCAGGCACTACCTCTGACACCCTGGACGTGCCAACCTGACACCCAGGCAGTGCCAGGGTGTCCAGGTGCTAGGGGCACTACCATACCCTGTCCCCAACAATCCAGGGGGCTTTAATAGCCTCTGAGATCGCCAGAGTTGGTGTCACACCTGGCCTCTGCTTGTGGAGACCAGTACTAATCGGATCAGGCCTCGCCGGGGTGGCCGGTGATTCCCCGGAACTGGGAAAATGCGATCTTAACCCAGCCTAATGGCTCATTTAAATATCATTGCCTGGATCATGCCCATTGAGGGCGTGATCTGAATCGCTCCAGATGCTGCGGGTTGGGTGACTTGAGCACGACTTTGCACCTGCACGAAGCCCATTTTGGGCCTCTCCCGCGGTGCCCACGGCGCAAAGAGAACGGTGCCAGGTGCAACGCGGTGAGAAAATCACTCCTGATGCCGAATGATCTCATACAGGTGATCAAGGCCAGTGAATACATCTTTACATACCCATTGATAAATTAAGTGAAAAGGCAAAACTGTGGCAAATGCATTTCAATGTCGGCATATGCATCAACCACTTTGGACCTAAAAAAGATAGAAGAGGTTATTTTCTTAATGGTGAACAGCTTGAAAGAGTGTAGGTCCAAAGGCATTAATGGAGCATTAAAATCTCATTAACGATACAGAAAATAATTCAAAAGGCAAAATGAATGCTGGCCTTTCTTTCTGGAGGAATAGAATACCAGAGTGATAGAAGTCATGTTTAGGCTATGCAAAGCCCTGTCTAAATCACATCTGGAGTACTCCTTACAAAGGATGTATTGGCATTGAAGTGAGTACAGCATGAATTTACCAGAACGATACAAAGACTGTGAGGATAAATTGCACAAACTGGATGTTAGAAAATTTCAGGATATTAAGCAGAACACAGAGTAGATCTGGAGAAACTATTCTGTTGTTTGGGAAGTATAGGTCTAGGGGTATAATATAAACATTTGATTCAGAGCTTCCAGGAGTGAAATCATGAAGCACCTCTTCATGCATAGTGAGATCGAAATTTGGGACCCTTCACCACAAATGGCAATTGATGCTCGATTAAAACCGAGCTTGATTAGCCAAAGGGGTTAATGGGAATGAGGCAAAGGTGGGTAAATGGAGTTAGGCCACAGATTAACCAGGATCGTATTGAGTGGCACATGCTCCAAAGGTTAAAGATCGACTCCTGTTCCTCGGTTCTTATGTTCTTTTCTAGTAGGAGGAGCAAGGTGAAAATGGTATGACGATGGATATTTCACTTTCCAATCACCACTTCCTTTCCTTCACCTCAACATTCCTCTTTTAATTTTCTACTTCCAGACAATTAATGACTGTCACCTGCACATAACCATAGCAAGCCCAAGAGGAGGAGAGGAAACAATAGTACTGATGAAACCCTGTCACTTAATCGGACACATGTAGCCATGTGCTCAGACACTGGAACATAGAACATAGAACAGTACAGCACAGAACAGGCCCTTCGGCCCTCGATGTTGTGCCGAGCAATGATCACCCTACTCAAACTCACGTATCCACCCTATACCCGTAACCCAACAACCCCCCCCTTCCCCCCTTAACCTTACTTTTTAGGACACTACGGGCAATTTAGCATGGCCAATCCACCTAACCTGCACATCTTTGGACTGTAGGAGGAAACCGGAGCACCCGGAGGAAACCCACGCACACATGGGGAGGACGTGCAGACTCCGCACAGACAGTGACCCAGCCGGGAACCGAACCTGGGACCCTGGAGCTGTGAAGCATTTATGCTAACCACCATGCTACCGTGCTGCCCCTAGTATCATGTATCATGGAAGGTGGTATAGAGCTGGATTTAGCACATGGTGAGTCACCATGCATATGTAATCTACAGCCAGGTGAGGGAGTCAAGGACAGTTTTTGTGCCGGCTCACTGGAGGATGAGGTCACAGACCATTCATTCTACAAATTACTAAGGTGAGTACCTGAATAGAGTGGCATACAGGGAAAACTGATTGGCATGCACAATAAGAAGTTGGGTGCACCAAATGGTCTGCCAGACAACCTTCCATCACTGTCAAGGAGTACAAATGAGTCTGGCTCCAACATGACAGATGCATCATGCAGATCTGGGTTTCTCTGTAGCCTGTGCTCCATCCCCTTGCCATTGTGAAGACCCAGATGCACTGCAATTTCTGGTCTCATAACTGCTGCAGGCTTTGTATGGATAAGAAATATAATCCTCCGCCTCCCTGTGGCAATGCAGCAACACTCCGTGCCAAATCCAATAATATCCCACAACACCTCCACCAACATTCCAAAATATTCCAAAACATCTTATAATAGGTACATTTTCTTAAAAATGACCTTACCTGCAAGATGGATGCTTAGACATGCAAGTTCATTCAAGGGACCTTAATGGTCCAGATTTGGACAACGGGCCTCACTTTTATAAATTGGGCTGTGCAACGCAAGGACAGCACCAGTTCTGCTGCACCAATGCCTGAAAAGCATGTGTGCGTAGGAGCTCTACTTCAGATAGTGCGCCGTGTGGATCATGCCAGAAGTGGCTTCTGGCATTGTGTGCACTGGCTTTTGCACCTGTGATGTTCATGAAATATTTGGCACAAATGTTGAAATATCTGTTCTATATCCCCAAAACACAGCAATCCTAAACGCAAACATTCTTTGAGATGGTGTGATCCGTTACTCCTCTATCCAATTCTTTAATGTCTAACCTGAGAAAATGTGTTAAAGCAGATGTCTTAAACGTTTTGCTCGTGTTAATATTCGATTCAGGTTCTAAGTTACCATTCTGACTTGACTTTGAAACATATCACCATTCCTTCATTGTTGTTGGTCAAAATCCTGGAACTCCCTACCTCATAACACCGTGGGTGCTCATACAGAACAGGGACTGCATCAGTTTAAAAAAGCCGCTCACTTACACATTCCCAAAGGCAATTATATACGGTGTTCAAAATCATGACGAGTCTGGAAGGAATTCAAGGGTTTAAAGTACTTCCGTTGGAGGACTTCCAGTGGCGGCCATCGAGCGAGCTGTCGCACATTTGGTGGCTCCTGCTCAAGATGGATTTTTTCAGTCTTTTCCCGTCCAAACGATGTAGTATGCAAAAGGTGCCCAGGGAAGCTAATACTCCTCTATGTGACTGGTGCATGGATCAGCGGATGAGGAGCGCCACATGAAAGACAGAGCAGTTGGAACAGGAGAGTTTTCATGGAGCACCACAGCTAAAGATGGCAGAGGGCAAGGGGGGCATGCTGCCCACCCAGTGGTCGACGGAGCAGCTGGTGGAGTTCTTGATACAAGTTTGAGCAGCAGAGGAAAAAGGCCCTGGAAGACCTGGCCAAGGTGGTGGAACTGGGAGTGAACGAGTCAAGCAGAGGCTGGAGTCCCAGGGACTGGCGATTCAGAAAGTAGATGAGGTGATGGGGAAGCATGAGGAGCAGATGGCCTCATTGGTGGCGGAGTTGGGGGTGGTGCGGGAAAGTCAGAAAAGGTTGAGGGAGAAGGTGGAGGACACTGGAGGAGAACCGTTCCAGGAGGGAAAATGTGAGGATTGTTGGGATTCCTGAAGGCATTGAAGTTGCAGAGGCTGCCGTGTATGTGGCAAGAATGCTGGAGACGTTGATGGGGGAGGGGGCCTTTAATCGGCCTCGAGGTGAATCGTGTGCATAGGGCGCTGAGGAGGAGACCGCAGGTGGGGGAGCTGCCGAAGTCAATTGTGATACGGCTGTATTGCTTTTCGGATAAGGAAAGAATCCTACGATGGGCGAGGCAGACCAAGACATGTACGCGGGAAGAGAGTGAGCTGCGGGTCTACCAAGACCTGGGTGTGGTTGGTGTGGCGCAGTTGGGAAGGGATCGATGGCGGTGGAAACCTGAGAGTGGGCCTGGAGAGGCGCGTGATGCGGGCTGGCTCAAAAAGGGGTATGGCTGATCGGCAGGGGAGGGGGGAGGGAGGTCCCCCAACCAGGCTGGTCACATGGAACATGAGGGGGTTGAATGGGCCAGTTAAACGGTCGCATGTGTTCACGCATCTGAGGGGTTTGAAGGCGGACATGGCATTTTTGCAGGAGACGCGAACCTGAAGTTGGGGATTTGATGAGGCCAAGAAAGGGATGGGGGGGGGGGGGGGGGGGGGGGGGGAAAGTTGGATATGAAGACGAGGGGGGGGGGGCTGGTCACCAAGAGGTTGCATTTGAGATGGGGAGCATTGTCGCCGATCCAGGGGCTAGTGATGGCCAGTGGGAAGTTGGGAGAAGATGCTGGTAGTTCTGGTAAACGTTTACACCCCGAATTGCGATGAAGTGGACTTTATGAGGCCGGTGTCAGGGAAGATTCCGCAACTGGACTCGCAACGGTGATTATGGGGGGGGGGGGTGATTTGAATGCGGCCATAGATCTGAGCATGGACCAGTTGAGTCCCATGTTGGCGAGCATGTCGGCAGTGGTGAGAGAGCTGAGAGAGTTCATGGCGGGTGGGGGGGGGGGGGGGGGGGGGGGGGGTGGACCAGTGGAGAATTGGGAGGCCGGGATGAAGGAGTTTTCATACTTCTCCCATGTGCACTGGAAGTACTCCCGAATTGACTTTTTTGTGATGGACAAGGTGCTGCTGGCAAGGGTGGCCGACTCGGGGTATTCGTGATTGTGGTTTCCAACCAAGCGCCACATTGGGTGGATTTGCGGGTGGCTTGGAGGGAGGCCCAATGGCCATAGAGGAGGCTAGACGTGGGGTTGCTGTGTGTGAGCCGGTGCGGTCTGCCATTTAAGGCTCTGTGAAGTTGAATGACACGGGGGCGGTCAAAACTCCCTTAGCACTCAAGGCTGTAGTTCAAGTGGAATTTATTTTGATGCAGGCGCACAGGGAGAAGGCGGAGCGGGAGGAAAGGGTAAGGTTGGTGGATGAGATTTTGAGGCTGGACAGGAGGTATTCGGGGAGGCTCCAGATGGTGTTTGGGCTAATCTCTGCGGGGAAGGCAGTGGAACAGTTGCGGAGGGTCAGAGGTGCAGTGTATGAGTATGGGGAAAAGGTGAGAGGATGTTGGCCCATCAGTTGAGAAAGCAGGCAGTGGCGAGGGAGATTGGTAGAGTGAGGGATGATAAGGGTAAAGCGGTGATGGACACGGAGGGTGTGAATGGGATAGTTGAGAATTTTTAGTGGAGGCTGTACGAGTCGGAGCCCCTGACCGGGGAGGAGGGGATGAGGTGGTTCCTGGATGGGTAGGAGTATCCCAAAGTGGACAAGGGGCTGGTTCAGGGCCAGGGGGCCCCATTGGGCTGAAGGAGGTGATGAATGGTATGGGGGCGATGCAAGCAGGGAAGGCCCCTGGTCTGGATGGGTTCCCTGTAGAGTTTTATAAAATTTTGGGGCGGACTAGGGGCCACTGCTGGTGAGGGCATATAATGAAGCGAGGGAGAGGGGTACTGCCCCTTGCATTGTTGCAGACTTCCATCTCCCTGATTATAAAGAAGGACAAGGATCCAGAGCAGTGTGGGTCGTACCACTCAATATCGTTATTGAATGTAGATGGCAAATTATTGGCGACGGTTTTTGCATTGCGGGTTGATGACTGTGTGCCGGGGGTGATAGGCGAGGATCAGACAGGTTTTGCGAAGGGAAGGCAGTTGTCGGCGAATGTGCGGAGGTTACTCAATGTAATTATGATGCCTTCGGAGGGGCAGGGAGAGGAGGTAGTGGTGGCAATAGATGTGGAGAAGGCTTTTGATCGGGTGGAGTGGGCGTATTTGTTGGAGGTGCTGGAGTTGGGCAGGGTGTGTGGATTGGGTCCGGTTGCTAGACAAGGCACCGGTTATGAGCGTGTGGATGAACTGAGTGAGCTCAGGGTACTTTGGGCTACACCATGGGATGAGGCAGGTTTGCACACTCTCCCCGTTGTTTTTCGCCTTGGTGATAGAGCCGTTGGCAATGGCGCTTAGGGCGTCGAGGGTTTGGAGTGTTTGAGCAGCGGGGTGCTGAACATAAGGCGCAATTCTCCGGAAAGATTTCTAAGTGTGGTAGCGAGCGGGAACTGCTGCGAGCGTACCGATGCTCGGACTAGCAAGGCCATTCAACGTTAATTGGTCCAATTAATGAGGCCCCAGGCTTCTCACCGCAAATGAAGGCTCAAGCCGATTCGCCGGGACCGCGCTCGACAGCCCTCCCGCTAACAAGGTCAAACACACTTGCACAGCCAACCCCAGTCATCTCACAGCCATGGTGTCGAGAAGACTGGCTCCAAAATGCGGACCTGCCGAGGCTTCTAGATGCAGTTGAGGCCAGGAGGAATGTCCTGTTCCCCACGGTTCCCGGAGGGTGAGCCACAGGGCAACCGGTGCCGCCATGGTGTAAGCTCGGGGAGCGTGACCAGGAGGACTGGCCTCCAGTGCCATAAGAAGGTCAACGACCAGCACAGGTGAGCTGATACCAATCAACATCCCCCCTCCCCCCCCGCCAAGACCTTTCCGCCCCCACGCGAGCATCTACCCCCACCTCCCAAATCTCCATTTGGCCACCGACCCTCCCTTCACCCCTCCTCTCCCTTCAACCGCGCTTCCCAATCCTTCCTTCACAGCCCCCTACTGTGAACCACACGTGTGGCTGATGATGCCCCTCTATCTCCACAGGGGAAGCTCTCGCATATCGCCGGGAGAGCCCTGACTGGCGGACTTAAGAATCCTCATCAACTGCAAGGAATGGGCCCTGGAGGTGACTGGGATGGCCGAGGACAGAACGGTCACCAAGGCGGAGGTTGGCAGAATTCGCACAGGTGAGGAACTATCAGGCCCCACCTAGAGGACCTGTCAAATGTGAGTTGTTATCGCCTTACTGGCTGACCCATCTCTCCCACTGACTATATGTTCATTCTCCCGCAGGTCCTCCAGCCGATGGCACCGGCCCATCCTGGTTGGCTCCATCCCTGGTGAACACCTAGGTGAGGAGCACCAAGGAAGACATGATCGATGTGTCACAGCTGTCATTCCCACCCTCCATCAGCACAGAAACATGCACCTCGGTGGGAAACGTTTGTCAGGTTTCTGGGGCACAATCTGTTGAGCACCACACAGCTGCTGATGTACATCGGGTGGAGGCAGGAACACCCAGGCAAGGCAGCAGTCGGAGGTCTGCTGGATCCCAGGACCCAGCTGGGTCCCAGCCTGTAGCTGAGCCTCTGGTACACGGTTACCCAGAGCTGATGGAGACGATAGGTTGTGACGGCTGGGACATTCAGAGGGAGATGTCAGTGACACTCCAGCAGGTCAATAGCCGATTGGAGGAGTCCCAGAGGCTACAGGGGCAGGAGATATCGCCGGCAATGCGTGGCACCGAGTCCAACACTGCTATGGTGGCGACCGCAATGGAGAGCCTGGTTCACAACGTCGGCACCATTAGTGAGGGTGTCCAAGTAGTCACGAAGTCAGTAACGGCCATGGCTGAAGGTCTTGGCAGAACATCCAACTGGCTGGGGGATATTACCCAATGCTAGGCTGATGTTGATGAGGTGATGCGGGCCATATCCCACTCTCAGATGGAAATGGTCAAGGCGCTGCAGAGCTTGTCCCAGTCACAGGTGGGGATTCCGAGGCACTGCAGAGCATGTCCCAATCACAGAGGAGCATCGGCGAAGGCGTCGGCACGATGGTGCAGACATCAGGGAGCTACCGGAGCTGGCAGAGTCAGATGGTGCAAGGGCAGGCGGGGGTCAATGCAGCTGCCCCTCTGTCCCATGGTGAACCCCAGGGCCCTAAGGGCATGAAGTCAGACGAGGGGGTCCTGGGTGCCAACCCAGACCCGTCCCATGGAGTGGTGTTGGATATCCATAAGGAATTGATGGAGTGGGAGGGAGCTCTGTGGGGGATATTAAGTATAAATGGGAAGAGGCGCTGGAAGGGGAAGTGGGGGCTGGGATGTGGGCGGAGGCCTTGTGGAGGGTGAATGCGTTTTCATCGTGTGAAAGGTTAAGCCTCATCCAGGTTAAGGTGGTGCACAGGGCCCATATGACGGTGGCGAGGATCAGTAGGTTCTTCGTGGGTAGAGGATAGGTGTGGGCGGTGCGTGGGGGGGGCGGGGCTACAAATCACATTCACATGTTCTGGGCATGTCCAAGACTGAAGGGCTCTGGCAGGGAGTTTCGGATGTGATGTCCGAGGTGTTGGGTGTGGAGGTAGTTCCGAATCCGGAG
Source organism: Scyliorhinus canicula (assembly GCF_902713615.1). Taxonomy (NCBI): domain Eukaryota; kingdom Metazoa; phylum Chordata; class Chondrichthyes; order Carcharhiniformes; family Scyliorhinidae; genus Scyliorhinus; species Scyliorhinus canicula. The sequence continues at coordinate 93,747,475 of NC_052159.1, read as the reverse complement.
ATGGCGATATTTGAGATATCAGAAGTCCCGGGAGTCCAGAGGCCAACGTCTTGGCCATTGCTTCCCTGATAGCCCACAAGGGTGGTGGGACTCAGAGCTGCTGAAAGTGTGGGTGAGTGACCTGGCAGACTTCCTGAGGCTGGAGAAGGTCAAGTTTGCTCTACGAGGATTGGCAGAGGGCTTCACCTGGAGATGGAAACCGTTTATTGATTTCTTTTAAGAGAGTTGGGGGGTCAACAAGTGGAGGGTGGGGGGGGGGGGGGGGCTCACAAGGGTTAATGGGGTTAAAATGGGGAATGCGGGATGTGGCGGGGTGTTGGTGTCAGGGGGGTTGTGGTTGTTTATTGAGTTGGTATGTTGTTCTTCTGAAATTTTGTGTATATATGTGAAAATGCCTTGAAAAAAAGGTTTTAAAATAAAAACTGCTCCCATTGGAGGTAGGGTCATGAACCAGAGGGTGCTGATTTAAGGTGATGGACAAATGAAGCAGCAGCTATAGGAGGATAAACCTATTTACAGAGTGACTGGTTAGGATCTGGGATGCACTGCTTGAGAACAGGATGGCAATGGATTGAACTGAAGCTTTCAAAAGAGAATTGGATAATTATCTCAGGAGAAAAAATCCGCAGGCCGATGGGAAAAAGGTGATGGAATGGGACATGATGAGTGGCTCTTCCAGAGAGCCAGCATGAATATGACAGGGCAAATGACCTCCAGCTGTACAATAACTATTCTAAGATTCTATGAATTAGAGATGGTCAATACGTCCCCATACTGTATACGGGTACAGCACATCTTCTTCTAGTAGCTGTCCTATCTTTAACGTAATTAGCACCACTGTCACTTTCCACTGTGAATTAAGCTCAATTGTATGGATTAACATCCAAATAATTAAAGAACTAGTTAAATTATTGCTGCAGGTTGAAAACATCTAATCTGGTTATTTTCTTCAATAAATAGCTGCACTTCGTGTATGCACAGTTTAAGTCGGCATAAACTCCAGACTATATTAACAATGCTATTGAAAGCTGCATTTCATTGGGATTAGCATGGCAGTAGCAGCTACCTGGAGAGTAGAGACCAATCAAGCCAACCCCAAAGAATGACTTTTCAGAGAATCTCTGTCCAAAACCTAATGTAATGCTACTGACTTAAAGCAGTGCATGCATTGTTTTCAGCTCAGTACAGACGTAGCATTGATATATGTCATCAGTTGCATACTGACTTGAAAACTTCCTTCCTGAGAGCTTCTAACAGATGGTGAAAGTCGCTGCAGGCACAAACTTCTAACCACGGGATTTTTACAGGCCAAAGAGAATGATAATATAGGCATCTCATGGTTTGTAAATGTCTAAATTCCTTGTCTAGAATATTAATGAAAATGTTCAAGGTCAGCAGATGACTGGGCAATTGCATAATTTAGTTTTGTTGGCTCAATTTTAATCAATCAGCCAAGATTTCAGAAGAAAGATGATCGATTCCACAAATATATTTTGGGCGATTGTAGAAAGCACAGTAAAATAATATACCTTGCCATGTAGCAAGCTTGCCAATAAGTCACAAAGTCAGTCACCAAGCGATATTTGGTTCCCTTAAAATTAGATTCTATGATCCAAAGAAATTAGAAACTGACCTTGAATAATTTGGCCACAGAGTAGTGAAGCTGTACAGATGGTTCAGGAAAGGATTCAGGCCCCATTGGCTTTATATTGATAAGACCAACAATAATGGCAAAGCAGGTTGAGGGGCTGAACGGTCTCCTATTGCTCCTATTTCATATGTTCCTATGTAGAATAGAATTCTAGAATAGAATATACAGTGCAGGAGGCCATTCGGCCCATTGATTCTGCACCGGCTCTTGGAAAGAGCACCCTACTTAAGCCCAGGCCTCCACCCTATCCCCGTAACCCAGTAACCTCAACAAACCTTTTTTTTTGGCACTTAAGGGCAATTTAGCAAGGCTTGTGAACTGTGGGAGTAAACCGGAGCACCCGGAGGAAACCCATTGTAGTAATCCACGGGAGGCAGGAGTTCCGTCACCACACCAATATTTATTTACAATAATGATATTACAGGAGCAGCTACAAACAGTGCTGCTAGCAGTCCAGTCAACTTAAGACTGGCCCCAAAGCCTACACAGGTGCTTATATGGGCCCCCTCAATGAGCTATCATTGAGGGAGCTCATACTCCAATTGGCCAACCAACAAAGTCAATTGGAGTTCATTACACCCATGCAGACAAGGGGAGAAGGTGCAGACTCTGCACAGACAGTGACCCAAGCCGGGAATCAAACCTGGGACCCTGGAGCTGGGAAGCAACTGTGCTAACCACTGTGCTACCGTGCTGCCCGTATACTGGGTCTTCAACTCAGTGCTGAGGCTTTTGGGGAAAGGGGGGGGGGGGATCTCCGTCCATTTCACATATGACCCGGAGGTCACAGGACAGTGGCTGTGGGGAATAAAGAAGTTCCCAGGAAATGTCTTTAGTCCCAGCCATGGAAAATTGTGGTTGCTATGTCCAGATGAATCAGGAACACCAACTGATTGTTTGGTATAAGTGGGGCCCAGCTGAAGTTCCAGACCATTGACCTGTCCTGTATTCCCCCTAAAAAATCCTTCTTTTTCCAAGTACTTACAAAGTCAGCACACATAATGGAAATCCATTAATCTTCTGATATTGTTGAGAAAAAAAAAATTTCAATAGCCTTTTTGATTACTTTCTGTACCTGTGACTAGCTTTAAATGATCTGTGCATATGGGCACCCAGTCATTTACTCCCTCATGGCTAGTCTCTTGCCATTGTCTTTCTCAGATGCAAAATTGATGATTGCACACTTCCCCATATTAACTCCATCTACCATAGGTTTGCCAATTCACATCGTCTGTATATATCCCTTTGTCACTTGCTGCTCCCATCTACATAAAACTACTGTGCCTGCGAACTTAGTGTTATGCACAGACCCTCCAATCCTTCGCCTGAACCATTGATATATATTGCGAAAAGCAGAGGGCAAAATACAAAATATCCGGGGAATTCCACTTGTTTAGAGGAAAGTCAATTTCAGAATCCTACATTTCAACCCCCTTTTCCTTATTTACCACTACCAGTACTTCCTTCTGGTTACCCTGCCTGTCAAAATATCTTTTCTTTTCTTTTTTTAAATAAATTTAGAGTACCCAATTATTTTTTCCAATTAAGGGGCAATTTAGAGTGTTCAATCTACCTATCCTGCACATCTTTGGGTTGTAGGGGTGAAACCCACGCAGACACGGGGAGAATGTGCAAACTCCACACGGACAGTGACCCAGGGCCAGGATTCGAACCGGGTCCTCAGCGCCGTAGGCAGCAATGCTAACCACTGTGCCACCGTGCTGCCCTGTCAAAATATCTTTAAGCAAACTTACATAACGCAGCCTCTGATTCTTTCTTCTATCAAATAAACAGTTCACCTTACTCAGTCTCTTTTCAATCTGGTAAGGTCCACTTGCCTGCAATGGTTCGCCTGACACTGGCAACAAAACTAACACCTTTTCCCCAGCCATAAAACTGCGAGCTTTTGCCCTTTAATCTGCACTTGCCTTCATCACTTGATGTGTGATATATTTTCTAATTTCACCAAACTAAATACTTCAGTCTTATTCTCTCCCACCACCTTCTCCGAAGAAATCTTTTCAAAGACGGATCCAACTAACTGAATTTCAGCATTTTTCCCATGTCAATTAGTGTCGTATTCAATATTTTCCCCGCTTCTTGACTGTGATAGAGAAATTCAAACAGCATTCATTAGGTAAGCAAAACTGAACTTTATTTACGAATTAGAACTGCTAGCAGTAATGGCTGAGACTTGAAGTCGGAAAGCAGTCAAGTACAAACTGCTGAGTCCGTCCCAAGTCTGCGATATTACAGAAGAATAAGGCGATTTTTATACATTATAGAATCAAGATAACATGAATACAACTTGGTCAGGAATTTGATCGAAAGTAAAACATAAGTAATAATCATTACAATGGCGTCTCCTTGTTGACCTTTAGAGGACACGGGTCTCACGTCATTATCTTGTCTTTGTTTTAAGCGATGGACAAATTTGTTTAAGTACAGCAAGAGACAGTTTTTTAGCTTATCGTATATATTTAGACTCCTCTGGTCTCATGACGAACGCGTCTTATCTGAGTGTTAGAGTCAGCCAGTTCTCAGGTCAAGTTGACCTCGGCTGTTTGTATCTGTGCCTTAGTTTATGTGAAGTCAGTTTAAATTCAATTGTACCAAGAAGACTTGACTAGTTTTCCCATCATGCCATTATTTGCTTCGCACAATACCACATTAGGACTTGATCGACCGGCCACGTCCCACCCGAACTGGATCATGGGGAGATGCCGGAAAAGGCCTCTTCTAGGATTTACCCACGCTGCGAGAGATCTAACAGAATCTCGCGAGATGTCATGCTCTGGATCGCGCCCATTGTGGGCGGGATCAATATTTGGCAAATCTGTGTATGAGAGTGAAGAGCTAGTCTGACTAGCTGTTTAATCCCTGGTCTTGGGAGACTCCAGCGCAGGCATATATAAGTAAAACTAACTGCTCACTTAAATATGTAAATCTGGAATCCGTCCAATAAGGGCAAGACCCTGATCACGATGTCTTGCGGGACCTCGTCACGGAGTTGGGTGCGGACGAAGCCATTCACTCACATCCAGTATCTTCTTTCCTTCAGCATTACTTTCCACCTTTTCATAATAGATTAGCATCCTTCGGCTTTTTCCTTGTTACTGCCATTTTGTCCCCCTTGCCCCCTTCCCTTCTATCCAATATTGTCCTCGAACAGGTCTTGGAACAGGTTGATGAATGGCACCCACTCTTTGTGGAAGCACTTGTCCGACCCTCGGATGGTGAATTTGATCTTTTCCAGATGGAGATATTCGACAGGTCTGCCAGCCAGTCTGCAGCTGTGGGTGGTGCTGCTGATTGCCAGCCGAGCAGGAATCTCCGGCGGGCGATTAAGGAAGCAAAAGCAAGGGCATCTGCCCTCTTCCACATATGAAGTTTTAACCCCTTAAACTACTGATTCCAGAGGACTTCCTTTTCCCCTGCAAACTCTACAAAAGTCTGGTTTGACCTCTTTGTCATTCTAAACTTCTAACTGATGAGATTCAAGAACAAGCTCATATGCATTAAATATTGCCTCATTTACTCCTTCATAATCTGAAGGCGGATCCTCTGCCAAGCTTGTATACACATTCATAAAACAATCTAATGTGATAGCCCAAGAATACCGTGGCAAATTTAGTTTCACAGCTATCTTTTCAAATGAGGTGAAATATCTTTCAACTCTGTCCTTTGCAAATTTAGACACTAATTCAAGATGATCAAATTCCTCAAAGGAATCAAAGCACCATCTAAATCTTTACCCCTCCTTTCTTCCTTTATTTTATATTTCATTTTAGACAGTTCATTCTGTTTAGCCTCTTTCTGTCTCTGAAGTTCTCTATCTCTTTCTCCATCCCTTTCCTCAGTAGCCAACTTCTCTTTCTGAAGCTCCAGATCAAGCTTTAGCATTTCTATCTCCTGCAATTTCTTTTTCACCTTCTCCTGTTTCATTTACACAGTTACGATTAGTCTTACAAAACATTCCCCCAAAAAACAAACTTCCTACTTAGATTCATAAATATATACCCCTTTTAGGCAACAATCTCTTCTAGATTGTTTACACGTAAAGATCCAGTGAAAATATGCACAAGGCAAAGCTACCACCGCTTTAGTGAGGCATACTACACAATATTTAATTTTCTACTTCACTCTGCTGTGAAACTCCAGACATCAAATTGCTGCTTGCACCAAGGCTTTTCTGGCTGAACTGCACAGCTGATTTTAAAACTGCTTCTGAAATAAGTGACACTTTTTTGCCTCAAGTTGCTTCTTCACATTTCTGTCCCTAGCACAGAGCACACTCTGGGAGAAATTACACCCACTCCTACCAAGCCTAACCTTTGTTTAATTTTTTTTTCTTAATTTTATTTTGCTTTCAACTTTTCCCATTGTCCTTATCCTTCTTTAAAATTTCTTTTCGCAGAATATAAAAATCTTTTATTTTTTTCTTTCAGGTGAAATGAAATTTATTTATTTATGACTTTTCCAAGTGGTAAATCCTTTTTACTTCCCTTTGAAATTTAACTATTGAACACAACAGACATCTAATGCAAATTTCTACTCATGTCTTATTTACCTGTGGAACATCCAACTTGGCCATATTCACTTCAAGTGCATGTCTTTCATACCTAGCTCCTTTGATGTCCTCAACCTTGTGGACACTCAGTCCCCAGCTTAATTAAATTAGTCAAACACAGAGGCAAACACACCCAGCCCTCCGAAGCCGGCTTCATAGAATACCACTGTAAATATGAAAATATTTAAATAAGACTTGTTTTCTTCACACATGTAACCTATGAAGAGAGTGAGGATTGCTGGGTGCATGCAGCAAACAATTTAAAATACATCAATCATATACAGGGTTTGACAGGGTGAATGCGGAAAGCCTCTTTTCCACAGATCGAGAATTTAGAACTAGAGTTCAAAACCTCATGATGAAGTGTCAGCCATTTTGGAGGGGGTTAGGGTTAGGTAGGCTGATTCATTGAGTAATATTGATCGATTATTGGTGCAAAGAGAATCAAGGGATATCAGGCTAATGTAGGAAAGTGATGTTTGAGGTAAAAGATCAGCCCTGATCTTATAGAATAGCACAGCAGGTTTGAGGGGCTGTATGGCCTATTTATGTTCTTATTTATTACTTCCTTATGATCTGAACAGAGCAGGATGCACCAATTTAATGCAATGCCTCTGTGCTTATGGAAAACACCTAATTACACCCAGAAATAATGAAATTTAAATAAGAGTTTTTAACATTGAGATACAAGCCACAGATAGCAACATGCTGAAATTCAGTCACTGGCTGAATTGACAGTGGGTTATACTCAGAGAGACAATGGAGCCACACCATGTTTCTTGTAAGAATACTTCTAAACCTACAGAAACTAATTGCTATCTCAGGTAGAGGCAATGGGAGATGAATATCATCTCAACACAAAATATCTTAGAAACATAGGAGCAGGAAGAGGCCATTTGGCCCTTTGAGCCTTCTCCACCAGTCATTGCAATCATGGCTGATCATCCAACACAATCCCCTAATCCTGTCTTCCCCCATATCCTTTGTCCCCTTGGCAGCAAGTGTTATATCTAACTGCTTCTTGAAAACGTGCAATGTTTTGGCCTCAACTACTTCCTATGGTAATGAATTCCACAGACTCACCATTTCTGGGTGAAGAAATATCTCCTCACCTTTGTCCTAAATGGTCAACCCCGTATCCTGAGACTGTGATCCCTGGTTCTGGACACCGCTACCATCAGGAACATCCTTCTGTCTAGATCTACCCTGTCTAGTCCTGTTAGAATTTTATGAGTTTCTATGAGATTCCGCCCTCATTCTTCTGAACTCCAGAGAATACAATCCTAACCGACTCAATCTCTTCTCATACATCCGTCTTGTCATCCCAGGAATCAGTCTGGCAAACCTTTGTTGCACTCCCTCTACAGCAAGAGCATCCTTTTTCAGATAAGGAGACCAAAATTGCACACAATATTCCAGGTGTGGCCTCACCATGGCCCTGTATAATTGTTGTTACAGACGCCAGACCAGGGGCGAAATTCTCCGACCCCGGGGCCGCCGAACATCCCGCCCCCACTGTGGCAGAAATTCTCCGCCACCCGGGAATTGGCGGGGGCGGGAACCATGCCACGTCGATCGGCGAGCCCCCTGCAGCGATTCTCCGGCCCGCGATGGGTCGAAGTCCCGCCGCTGGGAGGCCACTCCCGCCGCCGAGGTTTGAACCACCTCTGGTGGCAGTGGGATCGACGGTGCGAGTGGGCCCCCGGGGTCCTGCGGGGGGCGCGGGGCGATCGGACCCCGGTGGGTGCCCCCACGTTGGCCAGGCCCGCGATCGGGCCCACCGATCGGCGGGCGGGCCAGTGCCGTGGGGACACTCTTTCTCTTCCGCTGCCGCCACGGCCTACACCATGGCGGATGCGGAAGAGAATCCCCCAGTGCGCATGCGCCTGTGGTGACGTTGTTAATTCCTGATTCTTTGTGGCCAGTCTAGACTCAATAAAATCTGAGATGGATTAGCAGATATCAATTATTGTTTTATTTCCACCAGCTTGCAAGGCTGACTCACTCGTGGGACATTAGAACACACACAGCTGTCTTCTAAAGTTCCCAAAAGTTAGAGAGAGCTAAGACAAAGAAATCACAGCACATATTGATTGAATCACATCAAGTTTCGCATACATGCTTCCCATAGGCCAATGTATACACTTTCTGACCTGGCCATATATCCTGATTGGCTCACTTCGCATTTTCCCAATCCTGGCCTCTTGTTACCCAGCATCCTTTTCACTATTCTCTCCACGAGATAAAGCTCCCCTCCCCCTTCCTAGCCATGCTGTGCTCATCCCTTTGTTCTCTGGCTGTGAACTCATTACCCTCAGGGTCCTACTGTCCATCATATTCGTTTGTTCACTTCTTTATTCCCTCCTTTTATCATTTCATGATAACCCATCGGGTCCAAGCTGTAGCTATGGCCCCTCAGCTAAGAAAACTCGTTGCTGCATTTCTAAATCCTATTGCAGCGCCCCATCGTCCGCTGCACCCTCGTGGACCCTAACAGCCCAGACTCTAGGGGCGGCTATCCGTTCCAGCGCACCCTACATTTTACCCATCACGCATTTAAGGATGACCAGGCCCACAAAGATGCAAGCGAGATAGTCAAGAGCATACTGGTTCTGCATGGCAAACAACGTGAGTTGAGATAATTCCTTGGTTATTGCCCCGAGGGCCCCCAAGGTTTTGTTGCCCAGGATGGTAAGGCCACAAATAACTGAACCTGCCCAGCGTGCCAACTGATGGTGCAGTATCCACGCAGAGGGGCAAGGGACCGTAATAGGGACTAGAGTCCCGATAGCAATTTGGTGGGGAAATGGGGGTGACAAAACATTGGTCGCTGTGCCATTAAAAATAGTATCCTCGCTCCGTGTACAGGCTAGCATCACAATCAGTATATTGGTGAAGTAGGGATTCCCCAGTCGCCCAGTTTATCCAGCTTTGGAACGCCCATTCAGGCCTCCTAGCAATGCAGAAAGCCCTAGTTCCAACAGTGATATGAGAGACATTCGCCCAGCCACAAAGGAGCTGGATGCCTGGCGTCAGCGGGACACAAGTGGCATTGTAACAGGCGCATTGACCTGATGTCAGGGTTATGCAACACTTTGGATCAGTACAAGTGGAGAACAGGCATGTTATATTCATTTTCATCTCTACCAGCAAACAGCCGTACCCCTCACTGCTGAAACAATTCTCGCACGACCGGGAGTCTCTATTGGGAGTGAAGGGGCTAGGTACATACGCCCTCCACCATTGCAGACTATCACACTGTGAGTGGAAATTATCCCGAGGGAGGGGAAGGCAAATAGCTGGTGGGGCCGAACCTGGATCGTAAGGAAGAGTAACTTGCTCGGGCGGTGGCTCGGAACTCTGACAATGAGCCACCATTTGGGGAGTTCCCCAAAGCGGTGAGACGGAAAATAACCTAGACACCGATGCGGGGTTCGGATAGCAGACAACCCGTCCCTGGCCATACATTTGGTAGAAGAGATTCATGCTGCCCAGGTTCCCTTAGTTCTGGGTCCTAAGTGAAGTAAGTATACCTCCTGATAACCTGCGTTCTGGTCGTGCCTCCCTTCTTACTCGTTCCGTCCTCTTGCTATTCCTCCTCTCTCCCCTACAACCTTTTCCTACCCCCTCTGCACGGTCTGATTTTACCTTTATGGCACGAGTCTTATCACATCCAAAATCAAATGTACATTTACTCCAAAATAAGGCAATGTCCATGCAATGTTCCCGTCCCAACGCCGGGACTGATATAAGTGTTTCATGAGCTCTTCATTGTCCTTTAACTTGATAACCTTCCATGAGTCGATACTGTGCCCTCGTACATGGAGGCACCGGAGAACGTCACCTCTGCATAAGTGAAATGTCCCTGTAGTTTGGTCGGGATTACAGGTACTGACGGTGTTCCAAGTGAGGCAAAGCTGAAGACAGCACAATCCGTCATGCTCCACACCTGTAAAACAGTGCTGGGGAAAGGAAGCAGGTTAGTGACCGACCATTGTGCAGTGGTGGACATGGACGCAAACACTCCGCCCCTCCACTTTAATTGCAGTGGGGGTGGTAAGGAGAACTTGGAAGGGCTCCGTTCACTGTGGCTCCAACCCCTTCCGAGTCCAGTTCTTAACCATGACATAACTACCAGGCTGCACTGAAAGTGAGCTATGTAATGGGGACAGTGACAGGTGAGCTGCTCGAACCTGGCTATGGAGTTCCTCGAGGGCATTAGTGAGGGCTAGAACATAGTTAGTCCGTTCTTTAGTCAGATGGTGAAACTGGACCAGTCTGGGAACAGGCAGGTTCCAGGGAGTTCTAATGGGTCTGCCGTAAAAGATCTCAGCAGGAGAGAGCCAGGCCGATCCTGCAGGTGTGACCCACAGTTGAAAGAGGGCAACGGGGAGCAACTTAAGCCATGTCAGTCCCGTGTCCACTCTTAATTTAGCCAATTTAGTTTTGAAGGTCTGATTGTGTCTCTCAACCATCCCGGCCGCCTGCGGTCTGTACGCACAGTTGGGCGTATGCCCAACTGGGAGCAGAACTCCTTGTTAATCTGTCCAATAAAATGAGGCCCGTTATCAGAACTTCACTGAGCCGGTATTCCGTACATAAACATCTCATCACATTTTTACAGCCTCTGGCTCTCCGTCCTCTTCCGTCTGGTGTGATGGTCACCAGTAACGAGGTGTCATCTTTGGTGAATAATGATGGGCCTAGCCTATCGGCAGCATCCGAGCCCTAGCCAGCTTACAACACATATTAAGGCATCCAATGATCATGCAGTATACAATTATAATAACAAGTATTATCAATCCATACATCAGGTAAAACCCCATGCCCGAGCTATGAGAGAACTCTGAGCTGAATCCGACAAGATAGATAGCCATCCTCAATGCTACCGTGTTGCCCTTAGGATTTTTCCTTCTTATAGTTGTACTGACTAGCAACTATCCCTCAGCCTTGTCATTTGTAAGTACAGGTCATGATTTGTAAAATGTGCAGGGAAATCAATGGTAAATGCATCCATCTCGCAGACCAGTGTCGATAGACCCTTTGTGATGTGCTTTCCTCAAGTCCAATCACCGTGAACCATAGCTGGCGCCGCTCAGGAAGGTAACACAATAGCCATTTCCGGTTGTTCCACTACCTCCAAGGCATCTGACTACCTTGGGGTAGCAGCACCGTAAAAAGCTTCCTCATGTCCCTTAGAAGCAGCACACAACTCAATCCATCAGCGACCAAAAGGTCCTTATCCCTCACTGGGGTTTTTTTTGTAGGAAGTGCTTTCCGTTTCCCATTGGAATGGTAACTGATGATATCATGTATCATGCACTTATTATCTTGCTTTTTTAATTGCAGGAGCTTCAACCAATCCTGTTTCTATTCCTGACTTCCTGACTCTGACGTCGAACATTGTACTGAACCATGTAGTCTGCCAGCCCTGGCTTACTTGAGACAATAGCTCAGTTTTCTTCAAACCCCTGTTGTCTGTTATCATTTTCCTTACAGCATGGAGTGTATACTTGCCATTATTCGTTTTTTTGTTAAACACCACTCACACACTTAGTACAGTTAACTTTTTGTGGTTACAACCCAATTGAATTTATACATAACAGTCCCTAACAACTTACAGGACATTTCATCTGTAATAACTGTTATACTCTCCAATGCTATATTGGTTGTTGCATTGGTTACAATTCCCCTCGCGGCAACAAGCTGCCAATATTCTTAGACTATTGTCATTTAAAATACGGGGGTTCCTCGTCAGTCGCTGCTGTCTGCCGAGACCCTTAATAACTCCTCCGCGTAATACATCCCTCCTGGAGACACTGACACTTCTTGGATTCAAAATCCACCCTGTGGTCACAAACCTCAATCATTAAAGTTGCCTGATATTTCACAAAACAATCATGGCAAAACTAAATGCCCCAAATCTCCCTGGGGGCTGCAGCATCACCCCATCGCTGTCTTTGCAAATGCATTATCAATTCCCCTGAATACCCAGTATCTGACCGTCTCCTGGGTTTCATATGACTACTACCAGTCCAAACAATCGGGCTACAGAATGCCCCACTTCCCTGACATGCTGTTTCCTGATGCTCACTGTGAACCATTTTAAACTGAGGGCCATTAATCACCGCCCTTGATCTATCATTCCATACATTTAAATCTTTACTGATTACATTCCTACGCTCATTGCCCATAGGCTGCCGATGGAGTATCATAATTCCTCTGTTATTGTTCAATTTGACCAGATTTTTAAAAATTCTGACACAATTTCTTTTGCTCCAGACGCCATGGTTCTCTAATACAATTGTATGTTCACCCAAATTTTTTATGATTTTGTCTTTACTTTTCACAGCCTCAGCGATTACTTCTCCTGTGGTTTTATTCGGCAGTTTCACCCACACTGCCTCTCTGTTATCAATTCTTATTTCCTGATACTGCAAGTAATTCTCCTAATCTAACTTCGGGTCTAACGTTTCTATTGTCTAATAACCCCTCTATAGTGTAATCTCCAACTTCTGGTCTAATATCTTTATTCCTTAAAGCTCCTTCTACAATGTATTCAACACTCTAAACTTCATTTCTTCTGTTAGTAACTTTCTTGGGATATATCGGGCACTAGGACCCTGATGGAGCTGTGCCGTGTCAATTTCAACCGGTCAGCTGCACAGAGCTCTGAATGCTTGGGAGTAAAACTTCTCTTTGTGTTTATGCGAAGACCAATTTAGTGCTGAGCATACTGAGTTTCTACCTCATAATATTGATCACATTTCTTGCCTGCCATTTATTTTTTTTTTAAAATAATTTTTATTGAAGAAATTTTTCAAAATACAAACATTTTAACCCCCCCTACATTTACATTTACATTATAGCAAAACAAAGTCAAACCCCCCTACTTAACAAAAAAGTCCCCCCCACCCCCTAATCGCGCGTCCCCCCCACCCCCCCCCCCCCGCCGGCGAACCGACAGTCAGACCAACTTATCATTTCTGGCAGTGTCCTCGGGCAGGCCTTGCCCGTGCCACCACCGCTACCGTACTTCCTTCGTTGTTGTCTCCCCTCCCCCCCCCTCCCCCCCCCTCCCTCCCGCCCTCCCCTCCCCTCCCGGGTTGCTGCTGTCACGGCCTCAGTTTCTATCTCTGATCTAAGAGGTCCAGGAAGGGTTGCCATCGCCTGAAAAACCCCTGCACCGACCCTCTCAGGGCGAATTTGATCCTTTCCAATTGGATGAAGTTTGCCATGTCGTTTAACCAGGTGTTAACACTTGGAGGCCTTTCGTCCCTCCACTGAATCAAGATCCTCCTCCGAGCCACCAGGGACGCAAAGGCTAATATTCCAGCCTCCCTCGCCTCCTGTACCCCCGGTTCCACCCCAACCCCGAAGATCGCAAGTCCCCATCCTGGCTTGACCCTGGACCCCACCACTCTCGACACCTTCCCTGCCACCCCCTTCCAGAACTCCTCCAGTGCCGGACATGCCCAAAACATATGTGCATGATTCGCAGGGCTTCCCGAACATCTAATACACCTGTCTTCACCCCCGAAAAAACCGACTCATCCTTGTCCCCGTCATGTGGGCTCTATGCAGTACCTTAAATTGAATGAGACTTAGTCTCGCACATGATGACGACGAGTTGACCCTCTCCAGGGCGTCTGCCCATGTCCCGTCCTCTATCTGTTCCCCCAGCTCTAACTCCCACTTATCTTTCAGCTCCACTACTGGTACCTCCTCCACCTCCTGCATAATCTTATAGATGTCCGAGATCTTCCCCTCCCCGACCCAGACCCCTGATAGCACCCTATCACTCACCCCCCTGTCGGGAAGCGCGGGGAACCCCTCTACCTGTCGTCTGGCAAATGCCTTCACTTGGAGGTACCTGAACGTGTTCCCCGGGGGGAGCCCAAATTTCTCCTCCAGCTCTCCCAAGCTCGCAATCCTCCCCTCTATAAACAAGTCCCTCAGTTGTCTAATACCCGCCCTCTGCCAGCTCTGGAATCCCCCTCCTGTATTTCCCGGCGCAAATCTGTGGTTCCCTCTTAGTGGTGCCCCTATCAGACCTCCCACTTCCCCCCTGTGTCGCCTCCACTGCCCCCAGATCTTGAGGGTGGCCGCCACCACCGGGCTCGTGGTATACCTCGTGGGAGGGAGCGGCCATGGTGCCGTTACCAGTGCCCCTAAGCTTATGTTGCCGCAGGACGCCCTCTCCATGCGCTTCCAGGCTGCCCCCTCCCCTTCCATCATCCACTTTCGTACCATCGATGTATTTGCCGCCCAGTAATATCCTGAAAGGTTGGGTAACGCCAGCCCTCCACTATCCCTACTCCACTCCAAAAAGACCCTTCTAACTCTCGGGGTGCCATGTGCCCACACATACCCCATGATACTACTCGTTACCTTCTTGAAAAAGGCCCTGGGGAGGAAGATGGGCAGACATTGGAACAAAAACAAGAACCTCGGGAGGACCGTCATTTTAACTGACTGCACCCTCCCTGCCAGCGACAGCGGCACCATGTCCCACCTCTTAAACTCCTCCTCCATCTGTTCCACCAGTCTGGAAAAGTTCAACTTGTGGAGGGCCCCCCAGTTCTTTGCCACCTGCACCCCCAAGTACCTAAAACTTTTAACTGCTCTTTTGAAGGGGAGCCTCCCAATTCCCTCCCCTTGGTCTCCCGGGTGTATTACAAAGACCTCACTTTTCCCCAGATTTAATTTATACCCCGAAAAGTCCCCGAACTCCGCTAGTATCCCCATTACCTCCGGCATTCCCCCCTCCGGGTCTGCCACATACAACAACAAATCATCCGCATAGAGCGAGACCCGATGTTCCTCCCCTCCGCTTGTCAGTCCTTCCACCCCCCTGAACCCCTCAGTGCCATCGCCAATGGCTCAATCGCTAATGCAAAGAGTAAGGGGGATAGGGGACATCCCTGCCTAGTACCTCGATGGAGCCCAAAATATTCTGACCTCCTCCCGTTTGTTACCACACTCGCCATCGGAGCTGAATAGAGCAACTTTACCCACTTGATAAATCCCTCCCCAAACCCAAACCTTTCCAACGTCTCCCACAAGTATTCCCACTCCACCCTGTCAAATGCCTTCTCCGCGTCCAGCGCTACCACTATCTCCGCCTCCCCCTCCACTGCTGGCATCATAATCACATTTAACAATCTCCGGACATTTGTGTTAAGTTGGCGTCCCTTCACGAACCCCGTCTGGTCTTCATGGACTACCCCTGGCACACAGTCCTCTATCCTGGTTGCCAGGACCTTTGCTAACAGCTTGGCGTCAACATTTAGGAGGGAGATGGGCCTGTAGGACCCGCACTGGACCGGGTCCTTGTCCCGCTTCAAAATCAAGGAGATCAGGGCCTGCGACATTATTGGGGGCAGAACCCCCCCCTCGCGCGCCTCATTAAAGGCTCTCACCAGCACTGGACCCACCAAGTCCACAAATTTCCTGTAAAACTCCACCGGGAACCCATCCGGCCCCGGCGCCTTCCCCGCCTGCATCTGGCCTATCCCTTTAATTAGCTCCTGCAGCTCTATCGGCGCCCCCAACCCTTCTACCAGCTCCTCCTGTACCTTTGGGAACCCCAATTTGTCGAGAAAGTTCTTCATTCCCCCTCTCCTCTTCGGCGGTTCAGACCTATACAATTCCCTATAGAAGTCCCTAAAGACCCTATTCACCTCTTGCCCCTTCTGCACTACGTCCCCACCCCTCTCTCTCACTCCCCCAATCTCTCTGGCTGCATCTCGCTTACGAAGCTGGTGTGCCAGCATCCTGCTCGCCTTTTCCCCGTACTCATACGCCGCACCCTGCGCCCTTCTCCACTGCATTTCCGCCTTCCTAGTGGTCAGTAGGTTGAACCTGGCCTGCAAGCTACGCCGCTCCCTTAATAGCCCCTCCTCTGGTGCCGCCGCATATTTCCTATCTACTTCTAGGAGCTCCCCCACCAGCCTCTCCCTTTCCTGCCTCTCCTTCCTCTCTCTGTGTGCCCTTATGGAGATCAGCTCTCCTCTAATCACTGCTTTCAAGGCCTCCCAGACCGTCCCCACCTGCACCTCACCTGTGTCATTCGTACCCAGATAGTTCTCAATGCCCGTTCTCACCCTTCTGCACACCTCTTCATCCGCCAACAGCCCTACATCCAGGCGCCACAACGGGCGTTGATCCCGCGCCTCCCCCATGTCCACGTCCACCCAATGTGGTGCATGGTCCGATATCGCAATGGCCGAGTACTCCGTGTCCTGCACTCTCGGTATCAGCCCCCTGTTCAATACAAAAAAATCGATCCTAGAGTACACTCTGTGGACGTGGGAGAAAAAAGAATACTCCCTCGCCCTAGGCCTACCAAATCTCCATGGGTCTACCCCTCCCATCTGCTCCATGAACCCCCTTAACACCTCTGCCGCTGCCGGCCTCCTATTCGTCCTGGAACTCGATCTATCCAGCCCAGGGTCTAACACCGTATTAAAGTCCCCTCCCATGATCAGGCCCCCTGCCTCCAGTCCCGGGATGAGGCCCAGCAGGCGCCTCATAAAACCCGCGTCGTCCCAGTTCGGGGCATGTTTTACCAGTACCACATTCTCTCCCTGCAACCTACCCCTCACCATCACATACCTGCCCTCCTTATCTGCCACCACCTCTGCCGCCGCAAACGACACCCTCTTTCCCACCAAAATCACCACCCCCCGGTTCTTGATATCCAAGCCTGAGTGGAACACCTGTCCCACCCACCCCCTTCTCAGGCGGACCTGATCTGCTACCCTCAAATGAGTCTCCTGCAGCATTGCTACATCAGCCTTCAGTCCCTTCAGGTGTGAGAAGACCCTTGATCTTTTAACCGGCCCATTCAGCCCCCTTACGTTCCACGTGATCAATCGGATCGCTGAGCGACCCGTCCCTACTCCCTGTCGATTAGCCATGTCTTGTCCCTTGCTCGCCCCGGGTCATCCCTCCTTTTCTGACCCGCTTCCCATAGCGATGGCCCACCCCCCCGGCTCTCCCCTTCTCGTCCCTGGTCTTTCCAGCAGCAACCCGGTGTCCCCCCCTTCCCCCCTCCCCTTCCCCCCCCCCCTTCCCCCCCCCCCCCCCCCCCCCCCCCCCCCTGGCTAGGACCCCTCCTAGCCGCGATGTACCCAACATCGTACTCCCGAGATTCAGCTGGTCTCCGCTGACCCGGCTGCTCCTGCCACATTCCGACTCCTCCCAGTTCACCCCATCTGCGCCCGTGAAAGATCCCCTTAAAACCCCAGAGAAAGACCCGCATAATCAGCCCACTCCCCCCCGTCCCGTCTCCCCAACTTAACGATATAAATACCCAATGACAAATAAATACATAAATACTTAACTACATACTTAAATAACAAAATAATTAACTAGCTATCAACTAACAGTGTGCTCAACCATCACCCTCCATCAAACAGTATAAATAACCGCAGATAACCATAACCCGAAAAGAAAGAAAGAACAAAAAACAAGCACCCAAAGGAAAAGGGAAAAAGGGGTAAATAACTAAGGGAAATTGGAAACGGGAAAAAACACCCCATAAGAAGCCAACGACCCACAATAGAGATTTCAACAGTTCAAATATACAGAAACACCCAACAACTCGAAACCTTCAAGATATTCAGAAAAGTCAACCGTTCGAGAAAAAAACACCCCAAACAATCCACGAAACTGTTACCCAGTTCCGACCTGGCCTGAAAAAGAAAAGGGCCACTTGCTCAATCAAGAGTCCCCAGGCGGCTACGACCGCCGGTGCTCCCAGGTTTTAGTTCGTGTCCAACTTTTCCTCTTGTACAAAGGTCCAGGCCTCCTCTGGGGACTCAAAATAATGATGTTGGTCCTTGTAGGTGACCCACAAGCGCGCCGGCTGCAGCATTCCAAATTTGATCTTTTTCGCGTGTAGCACCGCCTTTGTCCGGTTGTACCGGGCCCGCCGCTTTGCCACCTCCGCACTCCAGTCCTGGTACACCCTTACCGTCGAGTTCTGCCACTTGCTGCTTTTCTCCCTTTTTGCCCACCTCAGGACTTTCTCTCGATCACTTAGCCGCTGGAACCGCACCAGCACCGCCCTCGGGGGCTCGTTTGCCCTAGGCCTCCTGGCCATGACCCGGTATGCCTCTTCCAGTTCCAGGGGCGCCGGACCGGCCCCTTCCCCCATCAGGGAGCTCAACATCTCCGCCACATATCCCGGGAGATCCGACCCCTCCAGGCCTTCTTCCAGGCCCAGGATCCTCAAATTTTTCCTCCTCATCCGAGTGTCCAGCTCCTCGAAGCGGCTCTGCCACTTCATGTGGAGTGCCTCGTGCACCTCCACCTTTGCCCCGATGACTGTGGCCTCCTCCTCCCTCGCGGTCATCTCCTGCTGCAGCTCTTTAATCGACGCCTCTTGGGTCGCCTGGGCTCCCACCAACCTGGTGGCCGTCGCGTTCATGGACTCTAAGAGCTCCACTTTCAGCTCCGTGAAAAAACGGAGGAGAGCGGCCTGCTGCTCCTCCGCCCATTTCTTCCATTCCTCCGATGCGCCGCCGGCCGCCATTTTGATTTTCTTCCCCCGCTTTTTTTGGGGAGCTGCTGCCGTTTTTCTTGCCGCTCCACTCCGGGTACCGACCATAAAATCGGTCTAGTTCTCCTCAGGGGACCTTCCCCCACCGGGATTCGTCTTTACTGCACCTTTGGGGCCCTCCAGTTGGCCCGAAAACACCTTTGTCGCAGGAGCTTCCAAGTGTGCGACTTAGCTAGTCATAGCCGCACCCGGAAGTCCTGCCTGCCATTTATAACTTCTAATTGATGTGAAAATATTTTTATTTATTTATTATTATTTTTTTTAGCAGCCAAGACTATGCCGAGTTGCAACTAATCATTTACAAATCCCAATTTATACATTTTGATTTCACTTTGTGTTTACTTCCTGAGAATTATGTTCTAATTAACTCCCACAATGTTAATCATTATTACTAAGTTTCTAAAGAACTTTCAAATACTTACCCCGTTTTAAATCTCACTTTAATACCTCCTAAAACACAACATTTCACAAAACTAGGAACAGAGGATATCACATTCTTATTAAACCGACTCATTCATTCATTAGAGATCTCCATTCAAACAAAAGAATTCAAATCATTATACTTTCATTCATCAACACACAAGTTTGTCTCTGGTTCCCCCTAGTGGCCATTCATCTCCCAATTCTGTTTCATTCAAACAACCCATATCTTCCCATAATAAATGTTAGCGTAACCAATTATATTTGTACGGAATTGAACTGTCCACAAACATTTCATCAGCGGTCGTTACTGAACTGTTCCTGCGACATCCCCTCAACCCGATAACGACCTTAACCGAGTTAAAGTGTAATGTAATATAACCAATTTTAGCCAATTTGAATTGTACGGAATTGAACTGTCCGCAAACATCTCATCAGCGGTCTTTTACTGAACTGTTTCTGCGACATTACCTCAACCCGTTAAAGACCTTAACCGAATTAAAGTGTAATTTAATAGAACCAATTTTTAATTTTCTACTCACATGCAACTGACTGACCAGGCAACATTCCATCAGTCACCAACTGAATTGTTACCTCATTTCAACCCTCAGCCGTACCTGCATTGACTGAAATCAATTCTTCTAATCCACCAGTCTGACCTTTGATTTAGTCGAGACGATCTTACCTGATCAAATGCGAGTGATTAGACTGTTAGCAGAATACAAAAGAGAGGAAAATTGATATGGCGAGTTTTATCTACTCATACCGTGGGCCCATTTCCTTTTCCCCCTTCCGAGAACAGTCCAATTCTGATTTCGCAGATGAAGGGCAAGCATCTAGAGAAATCCCCGATTTCGGCACCAAATGTTAATTCCTGATACTTTGTGGCCAGTCTGGACTCAATGAAATCTGAGATGGATTAGCAGGTATCAATTATTGTTTTATTTCCACCAGCTTGCAAGGCTGACTCACTCGTAGGACATTAGAACACACACAGCTGTCTTCTAAAGTTCCCAAAAGTTAGTGAGAGCTAAGACAAAGAATTCACAGCACATATTGATTGAATCACATCAAGATTCGCATACAAGCTTCCCATAGGCCAATGTATACACCTTCTGACCTGGCCATATATCCTGATTGGCTCACTTCGCATTTTCCCAATCCTGGCCTCTTGTTACCCAGCATCCTTTTCACTATTCTCCACGAGGCAAAGCTCCCCTCCCCCTTCCTAGCCATGCTGTGCTCATCCCTTTGTTCTCTGGCTGTGAACTCATTACCCTCAGGGTCCTACTGTCCATCATATTCGTTTGTTCACTTCCTCAACGTCAGCGGCAACTGCCACTGATGTCACCATGCGCGAACCGGCGAAGGCCTTTCTGCCAGCCCTGGCGCCGGGCGTCAAAGGCCGCTGGTGCCGGTTTTGGCGACAGTCGGCGTGGCGCCAACCGCTCCGGCGCAGGCCTAGCCCCCAAAGGTGCGGAGAATTCCGCACCTTTGGGGAGGCCAGATGGCGGAGTGGTTGGCGCCACTCTGCTACGCCGGGACCCCCCGCCCCGCTGGGTAGGGGAGAATCCCGCCCCAGATCCCAACTGTGGCTAAAATACTGGACCAGAATCACAACTTTTTTTATTTTTTAAGACTGTGTGGAAAGATCGATTTGATCCAGGAGATTGCATGAGAAATAGGGCTTCATTATTTTTAAAAACAAAACTTTAATATGACAAATGAAAAACAATATTTAAACTTGAACCTAACAACAACAGATTTTCGTGGACTTTGTGACCTTTGTATTTTCGCGCCCGGCCCGTTCCTTACACCTTGAAACCAAAAGTGGATGCAGAGCTATCCACTCAAAGAGTTGGGGATCATCCAGCCAGTACAGTTCGCAGGTTGGGCAGTTCTGCCGATAGTGCCAGTGATGAAACCTGATGGTACAGTCAGGTTGTGGGGGACTACAAAGTGACGGGGAACTGCACATCCCATCTGGTATCCGGTACCCTGGATTGAAGATCTTTACCCACGGCTCAGTGGGGGTGGGGGAATACTTTCACAAAATGTGACATAGCCATGCCTACTTACAGCTGATCCCATCGATGCGGAGTGGAACGCTGTGGTGTCACTGTTGATGCGCTGGAGAATTGCGATTTGGCATGAAACCGACGGCTGCTACGATTTCAGTGTATGGACCAATTCTCCACCCAATTGCGTTTCCTGATTCCGGCGTCAGCCAACGTAGAATCCCAACATTTTTGCAGGGTGCCAGAATATTTATGGATTTCTTGTGGAGGACAAGCAACTGGTTGAGTCAAACAGCCTGTTTCCATGCTCTAATTTCTTTGACTGCCTTTCATAAAGGAGAGAAGGAAAATGAGAACCAATGTATTTAGTTAGAAAGATTAGCTGCATATTTGCATTCCATATTGAGGAATGCTGCAAATTGAAAGGATGCTTATCCTAAGTGTCTCAATTACCTTATTTTGGATGTGATCCACCAATAATAAAACAGACTTAAAGGCTGTTGCGCAATTAAGCTAAGGATGGATGTTTGTGCTATGAATTGTTTTCAAAGGGAAGAGTGCTAGCATGGTGGATGATACTGAATTAACGTGGTCAGTCAAGTGATAAATTCGGAGAATTTGTTAATCTTGCCTTCTGTGGAACAGTTGCTCTATAAAGTTGTGAAGATCTTGTAATTTGTAAATGTTCTGATACAGATGAGAGGTAAATGTGCTCGCAACTTGTCAGTGTCTTGTGGATTTATTCATTTGGAAATAGAACATAGAAGTTACAGTGCAGAAGGAGACCATTCGGCCCATTGAGTCTGCACCGAACCAGTTAAGCCCTCACTCCCACCCTATTCCCATAACCCAATAACCCCTCCTAACCTTTTTTGGTCACTAAGGGCAATTTTTATCATGGCCAATCCACCTAACCTACGCGTCTTTGGACTGTGGGAGGAAACCGGAGTACCTGGAGGAAACCCACGCAGACACAGGGTGAACGTGCAGACTCCGCACAGATAGTGACCCAGCAGGAAATTGAACCCGGGACCCTGGCACTGTGAAGCCACAGTGCTAATCACTTGTGCTACCGTGCTGCCCGTTTTGAGTTTCCCCTATTTATGCCTAGAGACATGAGTCACTGTCCTGAAAACACCTGCTTGCAAAGATATTTGTGTACACTTATAGTATATCCAAAGACCCTCCAACATTAACGGTGATTCTTTATCCTGAACTCGTCTCTGCTGATAAAACTGGCTATTTACAACTGTCCTACATTCCTGCCTGCACCTTCCAACAACAACTACATTTTGAGGTGTAGCAAGAAACAAGGTTATTTTTCTCGAGTTTTATTGCAATTATCTTCATGAAGCCTACAATGTGTTCTCTGTTTATTTTAATGAATTATATTGCATCAGTCATGTTAAAAACTGAAAAGTTTCCTTGGTGACAGGTGTACCTAATGTGCATGAATGATAGTTGATCAAGTAGAAATCTTGGTGTTGATATTTACTGGGTAGTTTATGTAAGTAGAGGGGAAGGGGTTTCCTGTAACTGTGACATTGTTTTTTAAACCCCACATGGAAATCTGCCTGATTGTCAGGCTTTGCACCCTCTTAGGTGGGAAACACTCTTGAGGACCAAAGGAGCAGTAAGGAACCTGCTGCTGCATCAGTGGGGGCATGCACAGGAAGGAGCCTGGATCTTGGTGGGGGTGGGATCCTGTTCCCAATTCCAGAGTGGGGATGGGATCATGGGTAGGATCCCAAGTTTGGGGGCACGTACTTCGATCCTCAGTACCGGGGAGAGATGTGGGATCCTGGGGAAGGGGTGTGGCTGCCAAATGGTAGGGGAATGATTTGATTGGGGGTGGTGGCCATGTTGCGCTGGCTGTTGGATGGCAGGGAAGCATGTTAGCTGGGTGTGTGTTTGGAACCTGTTATGAAGCTGCAGACTTCCACATTTAACCACCATGCTTTTGGAGGTGTGTGGGAAATCTCTGCAGGACTGGCTCGTCCTTGATCATCATATATTTAAAAGAAATCAATTGATTGAGGATTTAACTCAGCTTCCTCATTTCAACTGCCAGTGCATGGGTTTTGAGGGCTGTTTGAAATTTGTCAGTGCCAAAAGGTGGGAGGACAGTGGGAATTGAAGAGGCTGAGCAATGTTGAATACTGACATGTGGCGGCTGCTTGTTTGCCTTGGTGACAGGCCTGTATTTGTCACTACTTTGAGGTGATTTCCCAGACTTTGGAGGCTATTTCTGCAAACTTGAATGGATGTTACTAAATTTCGATCTTCACTTCCCAGCTGTCAGCCTTCACAGGCGTATGGGAGCTGTTTATGTTGCTTTACCATGGACCTCTCTGGAGCAGTCTGTACCAGCAACATCAACAGTGGCAGGAGCAGCAGATGCAGTAGCTGCCTTCCCCTTATCCACCTGCTGCTCCATAGGGCACAGTAGGTGAATACCAGAATTCCAGTTCACATGGAGGCCAATTCCAATTAATTGTTTGATTGTAATGCCTGAAAGATGGGATGTGATTGATGAGAGATAGGGATGGCAAGACTGGGATTGAACTGACATGGGAGGAATTGGTTGGAAGGATAGAATGGGAGAGATGGATGAATTAATGCAATTTGTTAAATTGGCATAATGTCGAGGACAATTATTTGATACGACCTGCTATTTTTGTGCTAAAAATTAATATTAACTAGATTTGCGTTTGAATGAAGAAGTTTGAGAAAAGCGGTCAGGCAAATTAAAAAAATACATCAGTATGGATGAAAAAGATGATAACAGCTTAGGTTTCAATACAACCTAATTCCAATGAGCATGGCACTGCACAAACTTAGAGGAAGGAGCAGTTAGTTATAATGTTGCTATGAAACTTTAACTCTAAATGGGGACTTTTCCATGGAACAACATTTGCTAGTCAGGAAGCAGTTTTCTTCAATGAAATTATAACAGGCAGATTTCAAGGAAATAGTGTTTATTTCTTAAATAATATTAAACCCTCAAATGATACTGAACCCAGCTAAAAAAATACATTTTCAACTTGAGACAATCGTTATTTTCATATTTTTGGCTATTATTACTAACCGGTTGCGGACCAATAATTTCTTATTAAAGTAAATTTTGGAGCGGCATGTGGGGCAGTGGTTGGCACTCGGACTGCGGCGCTGAGGACCCGGGTTCGGATCCCTGCCCCGGGTCACTGTCCATGTGGAGCCCGCACGCTCTCCCCATGTCTGCGTGAGCTTCACCCCCACAACCCAAAGATGTGCAGGCTAGGTGGATTGGCCACGCTAAATTGCCCCTTAACTGGAAAAAAAAATTGGGTATTCGAAATTTTTTAAAAAGTAGATTAAATTTTAAATATTAGCTACCTGCTAAGAGAATAACGCTCAAATATTCCATGGTTTAAAACCAATAGAAGAGATTTCACTATACAAGATCAAAAAATCAAATGGTCATACTATTTGCGAAATACTGAGATAAAGAGCAAGTCAGATATCCAACCGACAGTAGTTCTACTCCAAATGAGTTTTGGGGGTACAATCTTTACCCTAAAGGCACACTATCCCAAGTATCTCTCATATCTGCTTCCAGGTCTAGCCTTCTTGTCTTTTCCAGCTGAGCTGACCTACTACGAAATTGCATCCCCTTGAGTTGGCCAGGCCACACTCCAGTCTCTAAACACAGGCACAGTCCCAGCTACCTAGCTATTGAAATGAATAACACTGCTCCTGGGCTTCCCTGATCCCCCACTCTCATCTGCAGCAACCACATACTGCTCCTGAGATTACCTGAACCCAAACTCCCAGCTGCATCAAGCAAAATCTGCTCCTGGGTCTCCCTGAGCCCCAACAGCAGGGAGGTAATCACAAAATTTCAGCGACATGGAGCTGGCAACCTTCTGCTATCTCTTCATCTCGTAGACCTCTAATCACATAGCACCCTTTTTGTACCCTGAACCCCTGATCCCGTGTGCATTATCTCGCCTTCTCTGAATAAGTTGTCCATATATCGTGTTGAAATTCCCATGCATACTGGGAATTGTAGTCCTCCCACAACTCGATCCAGATGTCAGACAGTAGTGTTGGATTTCCTTGCCCTATAAACTAGACACAATGCCAGCCACTTGACAAAATGTGTATTTTTATTCCTTGACCTGTTTTTACACATGGAGAAATTTAGGTAATAATAATCTTTATTGTCACAAGTAGGCTTACATTAACACTGCAATGAAGTTACTATGAAAATCCCTTAGTCGCCACATTCCGGCACCTGTTCAGGTACAAGGAGAGAGAATTCAGTATGTCCAAATTACCTTACAGCACATCTTTCGGGACTTGTGGGAGGAAACTGAGCACACGGAGGAAACCCACGGAGACATGGGGAAAACTTGCAGACTCCGTACAGTGACCCAAGCCAGGAATCGAACCTGGGACCCTGGCTCTGGGAAGCAACAGTGCTAACCACTGTGCTACCGTGCCGCCCAAGAGCCCGTGCTGAGCTTTCCCAATTACCTCACTCATGCCAAGAATTCTTACTCCCAAGCCCATAACTGTTAAAAACTAATTTTGCTCACTTTGACATGTATCAGAGAGTTAATTTTGTCCTGACTGCTTTAAAGTCAGTTTCTCTGTGGAATGTGTGTCAGTGCTCTGATGATCTAAAAAGGTTGTGGTGATTTCGCCACCAGCGGGATTCTCCGTTCCACCAGCAGCGCACCGCAGACCATCAGTTTCCTGGCAGCGTGGGGGGTGCCTACAATGGGAAATCCCAATGACCAATGGCAGGATTGGGGACTCCCGCTGTCAGTGACGGCATGGCTGCCGAGAAACAAGCCGTTGGGGATGCCAGGATTCCATCCCATTGAAGCATTCCATGTCATGCCATTTGCCGAGTAGGTGCACCATGACTCAAGCCAGTTCTTTGTGCATTTTTCACATCCTTTGAACTAGTTAATTTGAATTGGATTCTAGCATATTTCTGCCCACCAGTACACTTTCACGGTGTCTCAATATTATGCCACAAATTTTTGACTCTCAGGATATGATCTTATCAAAAGATTTGAAACTCTTAGTCTTTCTCTCCATATATGGTCCCAATGCCTCAGGTGAAGGTCCAATCAACAACCTCAGTTCACTCTTTAAAAGAACATAGATAGGGACACAAATATCACCATGAGAAAAGTTTCAAGAGGAGTTATTCCTAATTCCATTTGGAGTTGTATCTTTTTTCCTAACTCATCTGCTATGCTAAATCTCCTCGTACTGTTTTACATATGCAATAGTTACTGGAAAACTTTACAAAGCAATAACGTTTTCATAAAATCTTTATCGACCACTTGACTACAGGCATTAACATATTTTGCTTGTTTTTTTTTCTTATAGAACGTTATTTTCTCGAACAGCCTATTAGATTGTACCTTTTTTAATTTATAAAATGATCCCAAATTCAAATAGCATTGTTGTTAGGCTAACAGGTTTTGTTAGTGTTCCATTTATTTATTCTAAAAACAAGAAAAGCATCTCGATTGTTCTTCCATTAGCTTTTTCTAAAGTTAGAATTTTTTAAAATCCCCTTAAATTTTCCTTTGAATGCTTGAAATGGCAAATCATATCAAGTTCTTTTATCAATTCTAATTTCAGAAATAATTCCATCAAAACTCTGTGGTTTTACATGTTGTGTTGCATCAGAGACAATAGTATGTCAATATCTCCAATACTGAAACACTTTGTCAGAAAAGATAAGGGCCAGAATACTCTGTTTGCCGATGCCGAAATCACGAAACACGATTGGGCGGAGAATAGGTTCCGATGTCAAATCATGGTGGGTGCTGATTTGACGCCAAATCACGATTCTCCGTCACCTCGACAATAGTGTCAATGCGTATAGTCAATGCGTTTGAATTTCAGGTAGGGGGCCTGAAACGGTATTGTCCGGGGCATCTGCGATGCTCGGCCTCCGATGGGCCGAGTTCCCAAGGATGCAGTTCATTCGTGCTTTTAAAAGTTGTGAAACTGGCGTAGTGGCTGCTGAGGGAAAGAGAGAGGGTTCGAAAAGTTTCCAACATTGCCAGAATTTGCTGATAGTTGTGCCGCTGGCTGGGGGGGGGGGGGGGGGGGGGGGGGGGGGGGGGGGGGGGGGAGGGGTGGGGGGGGGGGGTGGGGGGGGGGGGGAGGCTTCTGAGAGGGCTGGGGAGTTGCGGGGGTTGGCTAGGAGGTGGGTTGGATGGGTACGGAATACTATCGCCGCAGCCGGCAAGGCAGCCATGCAGCTGCGCACGGCGCTAAACAGACCATTGTGAACTTAGGGCCACGGGTCATATGGGTGCCCTCCCAAGGCAACCCCTTGGGTACAGTCTGGCTCCAGCCGACCCATCAGCTGTATGGGCGCGCTCCAGCACAACAAGTGCCATCCTGTTGGCTGGGATGAGTGTGTGTGGGGATTGTAATATGTATATGCGGCTGTAGCTTGTCAGCCTCCCGAGCGTCAATAGCGGGCCTAGCGAATCCCGCATACTTTTACTATGAGAAGTCTTGAATCTGTTCAAGTCCTTGGTGAAAAAATAACTAGAAATTGTTTTTAAAGAAGTTCTATTACAATCTTCTTGAAATGCCTCTGAGAGCAAAAAGTGTATCTAATAAGCATGAAAATGATGGAGGAAAATTAATCAACTGAACAATGACATAAACATTTAGAAGCTGAAATAAATAAGCATCAACTTTGAATAGAGAGGCAAAGAAATTACCAATTATAATTTAGTAGCATTAATACACGGAAATGTACAAATAAATAAGAGAAAACACAATCACTATGGAGCAAAATATTTCTCCAAGAAGAATTGAATTGAGAAGGAGGAGGTACTTGAAAGGCTGCCTTTACTGAGAGTGGATACATCTGGGTGGCTTGCATGGCCAGTTGCTAAAGGAAGTAGAGGTAGAGAGAGCAGAAGGACAAGTAAATCTTCCCGAGACATGGAGAAGGTGCCAGGGGATTGACAAATGGTAAATGTGACACTGTTTTAAGAAAGGGTAGAAGGACCATCCTAGTAACCACAGGCCAGTTAGTTTGACATTAGTGGTGGGTAAGCATTGTAAGCTTTTCGAAGCAATAATCAGGGGAAAAAGTCAACACACCTGGAGACGATTCTGTACATTGAGAGGATTTGTAAATGGCAGATGGTGGCTAACTTAATTGGATTTTTGAAGAAGGAAATGCAATGGATGTTGTCTACATGGATTTTAAGAAAGCATTAGACAAAGTGCCACTTTTAAAAAACTCATTAACAGTGTTAAGGATAATGAATCTGCACCTGTATACATCATGATGAGGGAAATGATGCAATGCAACATGTGACTGAATCTCAGTCCATGACAGCAGACAACAGCTCACATCTGTTTACAAGCTCTGCAACAATGCAATACTCCTATCATCTATCTGAGCCTTAATAGATGAACTTAGAAATAATGGGCGTGATTTAATGGGGGGGGGGGGGAGGAGGAAGAAACCTGGTTTAGGTGTGTTTAATAGGGTGTTTTTCAGCGTCTGCAGTGCTGAGAATGACCCCGCTATTGAACGGGTTTCTTTTTCTTCTGGCCTTGGCAAGGAACGTCCTGCCGAGCCGCACTTGCCTCATTTCATCATTACCTCAGCTCGTCAGTGCAGGAAGAGGCCAGGGCACCATTTTTAAAAGCCACCCAGATTTTTTGACCACCAGCCCCCCACTCCCCCCAACTCGGCCTCCAGGCAGCCCCAACCTACCTAGCTTTCCCCCCTCACCCCACCACCTCATAAGGGCGGGGCACCCCCAGGCCCAAGCCCTGGCAGTGCCTGGTTGTCAGTGGGAGTGACAGGGTACCACCCTGCCCAGCGCCCAACCACTGGGGGGGGGGGGGGGAAAGAGAACCTCCGATGGCCTGGGAGCCCCCAACCCCGATGGCCTGGGAGACCCCTCGAATGCTGTTATGCTTGGTCCAAGTTTGCATGGATCAGTGCTAAATGGCACCATGGTGAGGTTTCCCAGGCAGGAGCGTTTGTTCCCACACCTCGGGGCCATTGGGCGTCGGCTTATTTCAGCAAACCTAACTGCTCACTTATAAAGTAAATCTGGATCTTGCCCAATTCATTATCCTTAACACTGTTAATGAGTTTTTTTTAAGTGCCACTTTGTCTAATGCTTTCTTAAAACCCATGTAGACAACATCCATTTCATTTCCTTCTTCAAAAATCCAATTAAGTTAGTCACCATCTGCCATTTACAAATCCTCTCAATGTACAGAATCGTCTCCAGGTGTGTTAACTTTTTCCCCTGATTATTGTTTCGAAAAGCTTACAATGCTTACCCACCACTAATGTCAAGATCCAGATCGTGACTTGTCATTGTGAGCATGCAAATCTCGTTAGAAGCCTCTCATGAGATTTAACAGGATGCAGCGAGGCTGTTCGATCGTGATGTGTTAACCAATCCCTTATGCATGGTAGGTGCCTTGATATTTGTATGGCAAATATCCTTAACTATTTGATAAGAATGCAACAAACAAAATTGAGGCTCATGGAATGGAGTTAGTGTTAAATTGATTGAAGGACAGAAAATTCTGAATCGTTATAAATTTTTCAGGAAGCTGGTAGACAAGGGTGTTCTCCAAGAGTAGGACAACTACTTTCTTTTGGTTACATAAATGATTTTGATATTGGAATACAGAGTAAAGTTTCAAACTTTGGCAATGGTACCAAGCTTGGAGTGATGAACGGTGAAGATGACATTGACTGCAACAGAACATAGACTAGTAGGATGACAGACCGGTGAAATTTAATACATAGAAGTGATGCATTCTGGCGCAAAGGATAGGGAGGGGCAACATAGACTAAATGGCAGTTCTAAAGACTGTGAAGAAACAAAGGGACCTGGAGGTGCATGTGCAAAAATCTTTAAGATGGCAAGATACACTGAGTGGTTAGCAAAGCATATGGGATCTTGGGAGTTATAGATGGCGCGATCACATGGCCTCGTTGCACTCGATTCAGTGACGTGACAAGGCAGTTACAACTCTCTGAGCGCCTCGCGAGATCTCGCTGGGCGAAATCCAGATATATATATATTTAAATGAACCAATGGGATCATATAAAAATGCCGGCGCATGATTCTCCCCAGGCCTGGGTGCGAATACCCGTGCCTGGGAGTCCTTGCCATGGCTCCTTTTAGTAAGCGTGGACCAGGCATAATGTCACCTGGGGAGGAATGTCTCTTAGGCCATTGGAAACCCCTGGGTGGTAAGGGACAGGGAGGGTGCCACCCTGGCTCTCCGAAGGGGCACCCTGGCAGTGCGAGGCTGGAACCAAACACACTGCCGAGGTGCACAGATGGCACTGCCAGGGGGACTACGTGGGTTGAAATGCCAAGGTTTCACCTTACCTCGACTGGAGGGAGCGGTGGGGGGTGGGGTGGGGGGGGGGGGGGGGGGGGAGGTTACTATGCCCATGGGTGGGGGACCTTCAAGCTCACTTAGAGATTGGGGCACCCTTTCAAAATAGTGGCTTGATCTCTGAGGAGCCAGTCACGCCAGCAAGTTCAGCTCCCCATTGCAGAAAAAAGTTCTAAGCATGTGACCGCACCCAACTCTCGGCGTGGCTTGTAAATCCTGAGAGGCCCCTCATGAGGTTTACCTGGCTTGCCACGCGTCGTGAGACCTGATGGAATATCGTGAGATATCGCGATCTGGATCCTGCCCATAATGGGTGGGACCTAAATTTGCAAATTTCAGTATGCAGTTAGGCACACTTAACAATATCTCCGGCAGAGTTAACTAGCCCCAGAGATCTAACGACCTTCCTGAGGAGACCCCAGCTGGACACTGTTTAGTACTGGTCTCCACCAACAGGGACCAGGCGGAACGGCACTTTGGGGGAATAGGATAGCCTCCTAGGCTATTGGAAGGGCCTACGGATGGTCTGCAATTGGGCAGGGTGGCACCCTGGCACAGCCTGATGCCACCTGGGCATCTTAGCACTGCCAGGCTAACAGTCCTATGGAATCGGGCATGGGGGTGCCCTGTCCTTATGAGGTGCAGCGTGGGGGGCTCAAGGACACACTCCAACAGGCTAGTTTGGGTGATGGGGAGGGGGGGGGGGGGGGGGGGGGGTCTAGAGGCCACATTGGGGGAATCAAGAGATTGGGGTGCCATTTTAAAATCTTTTAAAAATTGATCATTTTTAGAAATCCCGTTTGATAGCAGACCTTGCCCTAAGTGTGGGCTAGACCAGGGATAACTCCTCAAGGCCCCCAAAAATTAGTGGATCTTATTGTGAAACACCCTGCCAAGTAGGTCATAACTGGAGTATGGATTGCAGTTCTGGACACATTTTAGGAAGGATATGAGAGGTTGCAGAAGTCATTTACCAGAATGGTTCCAGGGATGGTACATTTTAGCTAAAGGGTAAGATTGGAGAAGCTGGGGTTGTTCTCCCTGAAGCACAAGAGGTTGAGGGGAGATTTGATAGTGCTGCACAAGATTATAACCAGTTTAAAGACAGGAAAAAAACTGTTTCAATTAGCTAATGATACAAGGAAACAGATTGAAGGTTCTGAGCATGAAATGCATAGGGGACTGGGAGGAAGAACATTTTTTTATGCATGCATGGTAATCAGTGGCGGACTGGCCAGGGTGTCAGCTTGCCCGATGGCAAGTGGGCCCCTGATGAAGTGGGGCCCCTATATCAAATAAAAATGCAATAAAGAAACAAACACAGACAACTGTTTTAGTAATAAAAAGGAATAAGAAAAAAAAGAGAACAGGACACAAATAAGCAGTGCATGAAAAGGAAGGACGCAGGGGAGGTAGTGGAAGGATGTGGAATAGGGGGGCCCGGGTCGGGCATAATTAAGGAAATTCCATGTTTTCAGCAAGAGTGTGTGAATTTAAAGATAAAGTTACAATTCGTGATTTGAGATGGTCGGCAACTTCAAAGGATATCAAGCAGTAGTCTTGGTTCAGCCGGTACATCGGTCCAGGGCCCGGAGAGCCAAGAAGGGGCCCGTGAATCTCTGAAGGGCCCTTAAAAATTGTAATTAATTAGATAAATAAATCTCCAACTTCTTTCCTGAGATTTGTATTCTAACTTAATAATATATAATTGTTTTTAAAAAGAGCAATACCAAATAAAAATGCAATAAAGAAACAAACACATAATCACTCAGTGTATGAAGGAACAAAGCAATGTTAGACGGATGTGAAAAGGAGTGGGGGGGGGGGGGCTGGTTCACCCGGGTCGGACATAGTTGGAAATCCACGTTTTCAGCAAGAGTGTGTGAATTTAAAGATAAAGTTACAGTTTGTGGTTTGAGATGGTCGGCAACTTGAAAGAATATCAAGCAGTACAAGAGGTACATAGGGTCGTGAGGTCACCGAAAAGGAGAAGCAGTACCTTTGACCGTGAATCATGAGGTCAAAGATATTGAAGTGATAAGCCATGATCGGTAAACTCAAAGGGTTGCGACTTGTAACACTACACTGGTATCAAACTGGACATGTTAACTTTGGTCGTGGGACCATTCTTAATGTCTGACTATAGTCGGACCAAACTTCTACGTTTCAACAGTTGTCTCAGTTGCTTGCTGGTGTGAACACTGGACAGTGGATTGTCTCATCTTCTGAAGCTGCATAATCCACAGTAGTATTGACTAATGAACATAGCCTATTGAAGTGTAAGTAAGTTATTTTGTATTGTTTATCAAGTAGGGGATTATCTGGCGTTCCTTCATGTTATTCTTGCAATCATCAATATTCATTTTTACCAATGTGGGCTATTTTTAATTAAGTTTTTATTTCAGGAATATTACCCTTACCAGCATGGAAAAGAAAAAGCATAAATCTGGGTCCCTAAAACGCAAAGAACAAAAAGAAGCAGAAAGGAAGGAATCAGCCAAGCGATGCAGGCCTATTACAGAGTTTATAATACCACAAGCACAATCCACATCAATATCCAGTTCTGCAACAAATAATCAAGAAGCAAGAAACAATGCTCATGGTGATGATGCAATGGCATGCGAGTTACAAGAACAGAGAAGAGCTACTTTGAATGTAGAGACAAATACAAGTGCATCCATTACTAATCAACCCAGGCCCAATATTTCTTCTGGCTTCCTTGTTCCGGTATCTGTGCTGCCTGTAGTTGCAACATCTGAATACATAGCTTCAGCTAGTGACAGGGAATCAGATATTCCTTCAAGCATAAATGACTTGGTTTCTGAAGCACATCCTGTAAATGAACCTACGCAAGAAAATGAAAGATCAATTACTGGAATCTTCTAATATCCATCACGAGCAAAGCTAAAACAGTTTTTTGCTGAACATCCACTTCAGCCACTTGATGATCTGCCATTTGATGCTCGTTTGTATGAGAGGAAAATTATGAATGACTCAGTCCCAAGAAAATGGCTAACATATAATAAAGAAAATAGATGCTTATATTGTTCATACTGCTTAGCCTTTGAGTTTCCCAACACTTGTAATCCATCACCCTTTGTACGTGGCTTTAGCGACTACAGGCGTATTAGCCAGAGCTTGACTTTACATGAATCAACAACAACACATGTCAGAAATGCTCAGCAATATATCAGTGTGGTTAATGATGGCACCTTAGATACTTTTTTGCAGCATCACTAATTAAAAGGAAATAAGAAGTATTGAAGCAGAGAAGTATTGTCATGAGGATTATAGCCATCATAAAGATGTTAAGCAAGCAAGCACTTCCTTTTCGAGGTCACAGAAATGAATCGGCCTACACTCTAGATAATGAGGTTCTGAATCATGGCAATTTTTAGCTACAGTGCAGTTGATGGCAAAATATGACCCCATTATGGCAGCTCATGTTTCTGCAGTGCAAAACAAGTCTAAACAAAGAATCAAACGATTAGAGCAACAAGGAAAGGCTCAAAGTAAAGGCCGTGGTGGACTTGTTACATACCTGAGTAAAACAACTATAAACATGTTAATCAAAATTATGAAGAATATGATACAAGAAAGAATTAGTCATGAAGTTTCTCAAGCAAAATATTATTCTATTCAGGTTGATTCAACACAAGATAATTCATCCATCGATCAGTTTAGCATTATTATTTGGTATGTGCTTAAAGGTATTATCTGTGAGCGACTACTTTCAGTTGTGCCAAGTAATGATGGTACAAAACAGGGACTTTTTGATCTATTGATTGAAACATTACAGCATCTTAAAATTGACCCCCAAAAATGTTTATCTGATAGCACAGATGGTGCTGCAAGCTACCATGGCCAGTATAATGGTTTGCAAAGTAAAATTGCTGATGTGGCTGATCAACATGTTCATATATGGTGCTATGCCCATGTCTTGAATTTGGTGATAACTGAAACAACAAAATGTTGTGTGCCTGCAGTTTCTTTTTTCAATTTGCTCCAGAATATAGCAACTTTTGTGAAAGCATCATACAAGAGAATGGCTGTATGGATAGAAGTTGTTGGAAAACATCTAGGACAAGAAAAAATGAAACGATTAAAATTAATTGGTGAGACCAGATGGTCAGGAAAATCCAATGCAGCAACAACTATATTTGGACGTTTTGATGATGCCGCTGCCAGTACTTTCATAAATCTATTGACAAGCTTATCAATGATACAAGATTCAGAAAAGTTTGATGCAAAAACAAAACATGAAGCAAATGTTTTACTTCAAAGTCTTCTAAAGTTTGAAACCATATTGACAGCATTTACTTACTTGTATATATTTGAAACTACAACCCCGTTATCAAGTTATCTACAGACAAATGGTTTAGATATGTTTACTGCATGGAGTTTGGTAGATTCAGCTACAACAAAGTTGAAGGAACAGACAAGAACATTTGATAACGTTCACAGCAGGCTTTGGAATTTGTAAATAAATGTAATGACAGGATTTCACAGATGAATATGGATGAAAATTAAACATTGGAAATTGATGCGTTGGAAACAGCATTGCCAGTTAAGAGGCAGAGGAAGAAGAAAAGAATGGCAGATGAGTTTATTGATGATGAAAGAAATTCCTCAGATTCTCTAGCTGATTTTCGAGTAAATGTGTTTAACCTAATAATGGATCGCATTGTCCAGTCACTAGAATCACGCTTTGTACAACACAAACAGTTGTATAAAGATTTGTCCTGCTTGGACCCAGCAAAGTTTAAAACTATTGCAGAGAAGGGCCTTGAAGATGAAGCATTGGAAGGTATTATTAAGCTGTTTCCACAAATCAGCAAAGATCAAGTAATATTGGAATTGTTTTCTTTTGCTTCAAACTTTGATGTATTAAAGCTATTGCTTAATGATGGTGAGAATATGGATTCCAGTTGCAACAATTATAAAATTTTCAGCACTTGCCCATCGTGTGTACTAAAAATTCTGGCATCCAACAGACTTCATGACAAGGCATATGATAACCTTTATGAACTTTATAAAGTCATCTGCACACTATCAGTTACTCAAGTCCAATGTGAGAGGACATTTTCAAAGCTAAAGATCATAAAGACAAGGTTAAGAAATTCGCTGTCTGAGGAGAATTTGGAATCATACATGTTGCTATCCATTGAAAAGGAATTGTTAGATGAATTGGATGCAGAAGCAATTATTGGCAGATTCGCACAATCATCTAGCGAACACAAACGATTGCTCTTAATATAGTGGACTGCATGCAATGCTCTATTGTGCTTTTGAACTATCTGTTAATGTGTAAATTGTGCAGTAAACTATTTAAAAATATCAACCAATTACTTAAAATTTTAAAAAATAAATAAAAAATTCAATTATAACATTCTGTATTTACATTTAGCACCTACTGCCAGTAATACGTACAGTACATGTACACTGTAATTACTAAGAAATACACATTTTTTCCATAAAAATTTTAATTGTTCCCTTTTTTCCATATGTATTTTTTGAAAATTTTATTTATTCATTATGAAAATTAAATGATAGCATTGTAGTTGTGGGTGGGCCCCCTTTGTCTCCTGGTAACCAATATTTTTAGACCCAGTCCGCCACTGAGTAATGATCTGGAACTCGCTGCTCTTTTGGATTTGAAAAGGTGAAATGGCCACTTGAAGGAAATAAATTTGCAGGGCTCTATACGGATAGAGCAGGAATGGGATGGAATGCTCTGTAGAGAATTTCCAATGGACTCAATGGGCCAGGGCAAAGGCCTCCTTCTGTTCTGGAAATAAAAGTGGGAAAAATGTGTGTGGGGCCCTGACAATAGACCCGAAGGTGAGCAGCAATGCCTCTGGGAGCAGAAGTGGCCGTCTGGCCACGATCACACCATGGTCAACTAATTAACAATCACCATGTGTGTGGCTTGCTCCACCATGTGTTGGGAGGGGGGTAAAAGATGTGTGTGCAGCCCCTCCCCCACAAATATCTACCCCTCAGCTTCTGTACAGCCCCTCTCCCACAAATATTTACCCCTCAGCTTGTGTACAGGCCCTACCCTACAGAGATCTATCCCTCAGCTGGTGTGTGCATCCTTATTCCGTAGAGTGCTGCACTTTTCTTGCCAAGAGATTGTCGCTGGAAAATGGCTGACCTTCTAGTCCAGGCTTGCGCTGAACTCGCCTGAAAACCGCCAGCATTTATTGACCAGTTATTAGATGGCCTGGTCTCCCCGTTCGCCCTGCCTTAAATTCGGAAAGCATCGTTAAATCGCATTTACTGATATGCTCATTAAAGATACCTGCCTTTTCGATAGCCTTAATAAGTCTCCTGCTGCTTCATGCAGCCTTCCCGCCGCGTGGATGAATTTCCCCTGCAACTGCCCACACGCGGCCTCGCGCGCAATTCAACCGCCGACGTGATCCCGCTCTCGTGCACGGCAGTTCATTCCGCGCTATAACTATCGAAGTATTATCATGGTGGTAAAATAACGTTACCAAGTCTCCTGATTTGAGTCAGAAATTATAGAGACTGGTGTAAACATCTATTTTGCCTCGAGTGGAACTAAAGCAGAGTTCTAGTGAATTGACCATTTTGCTACCATGTACATGACGAGACAATGATGTTGCTTCTCTCCATGGCATGCTTCGAGTAGAGATGATGCTGGTTACGCTCAACTTTATATACTTGAAGCATCAGCAGCAGTTTTACGATTAAACAAAACAATATTTAGAAAATTGTATGAACTGCTCCGAGACGTTAATCCTTTTGCTTTGCTTACATATTGCTCATGCTTACAAGAACATGGTATGACCTGGAAAGTTAAACATTGAACTTGAGGTTATTAGGGAAGGAAGACAGCAAAATAAGTGAACGCGTATGTACATAGAGATATTTGTATCTACCCTCATGGCGATGCATGCCAGAATATTCATGTTCTGAGTCCTAACTGCAATTTTTGCTTGTTTTAAAGGAAAGCTTCAGCATACTTCATTGGAACATATTTTAGTAAAATATTGTCCATGCTTATGTTAATTTATATAAAACTGAATCAGAAATGACGTGGAAATGCCAGCATTGGACTGGTGTGGGCACAGTAAGAAGTCTTACAACACCGGGTTAAGGTCCAACAGGTTTATTTTGAATCACTAGCTTTCGGAGCGCAGTTCCTCATTCACCTGAGGAAGGAGCTGCACTCCGAAAGCTAGTGATTCGAAACAAACCTGTTGGACTTTAACCTGGTGTTGTAAGACTTCTTACTGAATCAGAAATGTTTACGAGTTGAGCTTGACAAGCATAAGATAATAAGAAAGTGGAGCAACCCCATGCAGATTGGCTTCTTAAACTAGGGAATGGAAAATTTGGGAGATTCAAAAGTTGTTTTTCCGAAGAGTCAGATTGTGCTGATCTCCTAATTAGTGAAACGCGCGAATATGTTTTTTAAAAATTCGTTCATGGGACGTGGGTGTCGCAGGCTGGGCCAGCATTTATTGCCCATCCCTAATTGCCCTTGAGGGGCAGTTAAGAGTCAATACAACTTATCATTTAAAAGCTATTCCTGGAGTAATTGAATTTACAGTGCAGAAGGAGGCCACTCGGCCCATTGAGTCTGCATCGGCCCCTGGAAAGAGCACCCTACTTAAGTCTACACCTCCACACTATCACTGTAACCCAGTAACCCCACCTAACCTTTTTGTTTGGACACTAAAGACAATTTATCATGGCCAATCCACCTAACCGGCACATCTTTGGATTGTGGGAGGAAACCTATGCAGACACGGGGAGAACATGCAGACTCCGCACAGACAGTGACCTAATCTAGGAATGGAACCTGGGACCCTGGAGCAGTGAAGCAACTGTGCTAACCACTGTGCTACCATGCTGCCCAAAATGAAGATTTGTTAGATTTGAGTGTAAAGGTTTTTGGAATGCTGTCAGATGAATTAACAATACATTGGTGTTGACTCCATGTCGTCAACAATCTACCCTTCAGAGTTCCTACAGAGCCCGACTCCCTTGGGCATTCTGCCACGCAAACATAGACTCTAGGCAAGAGCATTAATAATGTTACTGCAAAAGCTGAATCCAAAGCAAGGACTTGAATTACAAAGTAAGGACTTTGCAATCAAACAAGATTTGTAGTTAGTAAACTGTTTCTTCAATGATTAAATGCTGAAATTAAAATAGACAGACTTCAAGGCAATAGAGTTTGTTCCTTGAAAAGTATAAAGCCAACAGACATGAATCTGCCTTTTCACCTCAAGAGAAGACAGTTCCCAATTGGACTGTCGTATTCTTTGTCTATAAACAAATCAAACCAGATACTTGACAAAATTTGCATTTATATTCCCCAGTCTATTTTTAGACCTAGATAGATGGACCTCGCTTTTTCCAGAGTGAGAAGTTTTGAATATGTTAAAATGTTTAGTGAATAGATTTCCAGAAATCCCCCATTTAAAGAAGTACTGTTGCAACAAAAATACTAATTACCCTGCACATGTTTTATGGGTCTATGCTAGTAGTTAATATTTGTAACTATGATGTTATGTTGCCTGGATTTTTCCTGACCTGAACTAGGGATGGAAATGGAAGTGTGCAAATCCCACTCCCATTCCTGTCACTGGCTTTTATGATCAGTGTGGGAAAGAGGGTGGGTCACAAGCCTGCATCGAGCACTCTGTAGCCACCTGGGGCCTTCAGAGGGAGGGGGAGGGGGGTATGGGTACCGGCCTTCAGAGGGAGGGGGAGGGGGGTGTGGGTACCGGCGTTGAGGGGGGGGGGGACCCGGCGGTGAGAGGGGGGGGGTGCGGCGTGAGGGGGGGTTGCGGCGATGAGGGTGGGGGGTTGCGGCGTTGCGAGAGATGGGGGGCGGCGTTGGTGGGGGGTAGGGGTGGTGGGGAGGGGGGTAGGGGTGGTGAGGGGGGTAGGGGCATTGGAGGGAGGTAGGGGTGGTGAGGGGGGGTGGTTGGGGTAGGGGGCAGCGGCGTACAGAGGGGGGGGGCGACGGTGCGTTGGCCCCAGGCATCCGTCGCCCCCCTCTCTGCACGCCGCTGCCCCCAAACCCCCCCACCACCCCTACCCCCTCCAACACCCCTACCCCCCTCCCCACCACCCCTACCCCCCTCCCCACCACCCCTACCTCCCCAATGCCGCAACCCCCCCAATGCCGCAACCCCCCCAATGCCGCAACCCCCCCAATGCCGCAACCCCCCCAATGCCGCAACCCCCCCAATGCCGCAACCCCCCCAATGCCGCAACCCCCCAATGCCGCAACCCCCCCCAATGCCGCAACCCCCCCCAATGCCGCAACCCCCCCAATGCCGCAACCCCCCCCCAATGCCGCAACCCCCCCCAATGCCTCAACCCCCCCCAATGCCGCAACCCCCCCAATGCCGCAACCCCCCCCCCAATGCCGCAACCCCCCCCGAATGCCGCAACCCCCCCCCCCCCCAATTTCCCTCGGACACTGAACGGCGTCAACCATCATCAATGGTGGATGCTGTTTTAAAGCTACTCTGTTTTTCGCCGACGTGACCCGTGGCCACGTCGGCGGGACTTCGGCCCATCCGGGCCGGAGATTTGTTGAAACAAAAATATAATGAAATCCCGCCGGCGCCAGCTGTTTTCAGAGGCTGCCGGCGGGATTTGCACAACGCCGGTTTTTGGCCGGTCAGAAAATAAAAAACCCTGCGGGAGCGGGATTAACGCCGCTGCCGGCCGATTCTCCGACCCTGGGTGGGGTTGGAGAATTTCGCCCCAGATGTTTCAGCATATTTATTTGCCCCATTATATTGGCTGAATTTTAAATCCCACTGAAGAATTCAGTTCAGCAGGAATTATTGACACCGCTGTCAAGGGTTTGTGAATTTATTGATTTTTGACAGTTTATGACCATTTAGAGGATTATGTTTTTTGAAGTGGCTTTTAAATAATTGCTTTCTTTTATCTCATTAGTTTCATAAGCATCTGACTGAGTTCCCAATGTACTAAGGCTCAAGTGTGCTGAACATGGTGGATACTTGGTGAGTGGTTATGGTAGTGGGTGGAGGTGGAAGGGTATGGGAAATGGACATGGATATGCAGAGATATGGGGCGAAATTCCCCCCTACCCGGCAGGGCGGGGGTCCCGGCGCAGCGGAGTGGCACCAACCACTCCGGCGTCGAGCCTCACCAAAGGTGCAGAATTCTCCGCACGTTTAGGAGCTAGGCCCGCGCCAGAGTGGCTCCCGCTGCGCCGACTGGCGCCAATGGCCTTTGGCGCTACGCCGATCGGCGTCGGGGCTGGCCGAAAGGCCTTTGCCGGTCGGCGTGAGTCCACGGATGCGCCGGAGCGTCAGCGGCTGCTGACGTCACCACCGGCGCATGCACGGTGGAGGGGGTCTCTTCCGCTTCCGCCATGGTGGAGGCCATGGCGGCGGCGGAAGAAAAAGAGTGCCCCCACGGCACTGGCCCGCCCACCGATTGGTGGGACCCTGATCGCGGGCCAGGCCACCGTGGGGGCACCCCCCCGGGGTCCGATCGCCCTGCGCCCCCCTCGGGTCCCCGGAGGCCCGCTTGCGCCGCCAATCCCGCCAGCACAGAGGTGGTTTAAACCACGTCGGCGGGAGAGGCCTGACAGTGGCGGTACTTCGGCCCATCGCGGGCAGGAGAGTCGCCACAGGAGGCACGCCGATCGGCGGGGCGTGATTCCCGCTCCCGTTGATTCCCGGGTGGCGGAGAATTCCGCCCATGGAGTTGATTATATTCCTGATTTATTAATGGAATTTAAATTCCACATGCTGCTGTGGCAAGATTTCATTCCATGACCCCAGAGCCTCTGGATTATTTTTTTATTTAAAAAAAAAATTAAGTACCCAATGTTTTCCAATTAAGGAGCAATTTAGCATGGCCAATTCACCTGCTCTGCACACTAATTGAGTTGTGGGGCTGAGATTCACGCAGACACTGGGAGAATGTGCAAACTCCCACAGACAGTGACCTGGTGCCGGGATCGAACCTGGATCCTCTGCGATGTGAGTTAGCAATGCTAAACAGTGCCCACCATGCTGCCCTGAGGGGCATTTTGAATAATCCAGTGACATTATCGCTACACTATTGTGTCCCCTACTGTCATTTAAATATCAGCAATATCCATAAAACTGCAATGAATCAATGGCTAGTTAATTTCCTTCATTGATATTAGCTGAGGGAGTATTATTTGGCAATACACAGGAAACGGGGGAGGTGTAATTTGCCACTGTACAGGAAGCTATCTCTTCATGCAATATGACGTCCAACTGAATTCTCCAGAAACGGGTGAAGAGGCTTCAGTTTGCACTTCAGTGGAAAACAAACTCTTAGATAATGAGGCACTGCTTCAGTACTACACTAAATGGCAGATTAGACTGTGGCCGCAATTCTCCCCCCCCCCCCCCCCCCCCCCCAACGCTGGGTGGGAGAATCGCGGGAGCGCCGGGCGAGTCCCGCCACGCCGCCCAGGCACCCGCATGCAATTCTCCCACCCCTCCAAACCGGCACATCGAGATTAACGGCAGGCTGTTCGGAGAATCGCCGCTCGCCGTTTGTAACAGGCAATCGGTGATTCTCTGGCCCGATGGGTCGAGCGGCCTGCCCAATACGACGTGTTCACGCCACCGCCAACCACACCCGGTCTCTGCCGGCATGAACAGCACGTGAACGCTTCAGGGGCGGCCTGTGGGTGGGGCGGGGGGGGGGGATCGAGCACCGGGTGGGCACTCAAAAGGGGTCTGGCCTGCGATCGGTGCCCACCGATCGGCGGTCCAGCCTCTCTGAGAGATGCAGTCCTTTACTCCGCCGCCCCGCAAGATCACTCCGACATGTCTTGCGAGGCGCGCGCGGGGAGGATGGCAACCGCGCATGCGTGGGGTTGCGCCGGCCAACGTGCGCATGCGCGGGTGACGTCACTTACGTGGCACCGGCCGTGTAATTTATGCGGCACCGCTTTTACGCGGCACCAAGGCCCGGCACGCGTAAATGACGCGGCGCCGCTCCTAACCCAGCAGGGGTGGGAGAATAGGGGGCAAGGAGCAGCCTCCGACGCTGGAGTGAAACACTCCGGTTTTCACTCCGGCGTCGGCACTTAGGGTGGAATTCTCCGCAACGGCCGACGCTGGCGTGAAACCTGGAGTGTTTCACGACGGCGTTGGAGGCCGCTCCTCGCCCCCTATTCTCCCCCCCCCCCCCCCCCCCCCCCCAGGAGCGGCGTTTCGTGAAATTCAGCCGCCGGGCCTTGACGCTGGCGTCAAAGCGGCGCGCCATTAATGACGCGGGCGGCGGCGCCTTAGTGACGTCAGCTGCGCATGCGCAGGTTGGCCGGCGCCAACCCACGCATGCGCGGTTGCCGTCTTCCTCTCCGCTGCCCCGCAAGACGTGGCAGCTTGATCTTGCGGGGCGGCGGAGGGGAAAGAGTGCGTCTCTTGGAGACGCCGGCCTGACGATCGGTGGGCACCAATCGCGGGCCAGTCCCCTCCCGAGCACGGCCGTGGTGCTCGATCCCTTCCCCGCGCTCCACAGGCCCCAAACTTACCTTTCGCACTATGTCTACGCCGGCAGCGACCAGGTGTAGTTGCCGCCGGCGTGAACGGGTCGGGAACGGCAGTCCGCTCGGCCCATACGGGCCGGAGAGTCGCGATTCGCCGTGAAAAACAGCGACCCGCGATTCTCCGAGCGCCGTGTCGCAAAATGCGACACGCCATTTTGGGGTGGGTGGGAGAATCGCCATAGCGGCCCTCCCACGATTCTCCCACCTGGCCTGGGGAGCGGAGAATCGTGCCCTTCGTCTCTCGTTGGGAGAATTTATTAATTTATCTACATTCATGAGAGTCATTTGGTTAAAATTCAATTAATTGCAAAATATGAATGGTAATGACAGCTCACAAAGGAAGTTTCCAGTATCCCAGCAGAATTATATTTGACAGGGCAGCATGGTGGCGCAGTGGGTTAGCACTGCGGTCTCACGGCGCCGCGGTCCCAGGTTCGATCCCGGCTCTGAGTCACTGTGTGGAGTTTGCACGTTCTTGGCCCCAAACCTAAAAATATGCAAGGTAGGTGGATTGGCCATGCTAAATTGCCCCTTAATTGGAAAAAATGAATTGGGTACACTAAATTAAAAGAAAATAATTATATTTGACAGAACTGACTACTCTAAATAATGGTTGAGAAATTAAGCATTCATTTTGCTAGTCAAGACACTATTATAGTCCACTGTAGTGAATCCCGATCATTCAAATGACTTTGATTTATAAATAAATTTAGAGTACCCAATTCATTTTTTCCAATTAAGGGGCAATTTAGCATGGCCAATCCCTGCACATCTTTGGGTTGTGGGGCGAAACCCACGCAGACACAGGGAGACAAACTCCACAAGGATAGTGACCCGGGGCCAGGATTGATCCCGGGTCTTTGGCGCTGTGAGGCAGCAGTGCTAACCACTGCGCCACCGTTCCACCCCTGTTCCGATAAACTGCCAAAGGTTTAACAATATCCATTTCTGATGCACCTGCCCCGTTCAATATAAATTACCTAATTTCTGGGATCTAGGACAGGGTATTGTTATGGAAAAGCATGGTTTTGCAATTTGTGTACTATGAGGGAGGTTTTCTGAAATTAGGATGTAACTTCTCAGAGTGCGACATATAAAGTCAAACATTTTTAAAATAAAAAAAACCTATTTTAAAGTACAAGATCATCTTGACACAGAAAGCAGTACTTTTAAGCCTTTCTCAGATCTCGGCTTCAATAACTTAGAGCTATACCTTTAAATGACAACAGTCCTTATAAATGATCTAATCTATAAAATTCTTGAAACTTTACACACTATACCCTGCTGCTCTTAGAATGACGCAAACTGGCCCTACCATTATGGCCTTGTCCACACTCTGTTTTCATCAAGATCTTAGCAGCCACCACCACTCATGCAGTCCTCCGTGTTTTCTTTAATTCGGTTTTGCTCCTTTAAACTTCCTTTTTGTTTCATACAGTCCTTTTGAGATTTTTTCTTCTCAAGAATTGATTAAATCGCTTTTTTATGGCTCCCATAGTTTAATGTAAACTTGTATTATCTTTCCTCATTGTTTACAATCTTCCAATTGTATGTTCCTTTTTGAAATGCAACGGGCAGCTACAAACCCTGGAATTACAGGATTCTAATGTGCCACGTGAGAGTTTCGCTTTATTGCATAGATAATCTAAATATAGGAACTGAAGAAACAATAAAATAACTTGCTGAATAGAAGGAAA
This sequence comes from Scyliorhinus canicula, assembly GCF_902713615.1. NCBI lineage: Eukaryota > Metazoa > Chordata > Chondrichthyes > Carcharhiniformes > Scyliorhinidae > Scyliorhinus > Scyliorhinus canicula. The sequence goes on along the minus strand of NC_052159.1, from coordinate 93,702,563 downwards.
GGGGGTGAGAGGAATGTAACTTGCTAACAAAAATAAAACACCCACCAAAAGTAGCTTCATTTTCATCATGTTGTAACTTTTTTTAATGAATGCTGAACTATTATTTGGACAATGCAGAGGGTGATTTGGGATGTAAAATAATGCCATGACGTAGCTACCTGATATGGGCAGTATAATTAGCTGTTCTTTAATTCAGGGCTGGTAGTTTAAATACAATAACCCTGTGCCTAACCAAGGATTTTAATAATTCATTTGATAGAATAGAATTCTGCAGGATAAATCATACCCCAGCTGGGATTGGAGCCTGTATTCATGGAAATAATATACAAGGTTGTTACCATGGTTTTCTTGTGTGCCAAATCACCTGCTTTTTTGCTACCTTCTGCCAACTGAAAGTGCCAGTACCAGCTTCTTGGAACACAACTGCAAGTTAATGCTTCTTTGTTGTTCAGGCATCCCATTTTGTCTTATTGATTCCTTTTGGTTTCGTTAATATTCCAGGGTTATCCTGCCTTTTAAGCATTCCGATTGCCGGTTCTGGGCCTACTCTGTACACTCTGGGAAGGCTTAGGAATGCCAGGAGATTGTAAAGAGGATGGAGACTCAAATAGTATCTTGCCCATTTTCTCTTTATAGCATTTGTAAAATTAATGGTCATGCTTGAGGAAGTATAGTTTTGTGGCTTACGCATTGTCACACATTCTTATAAACTTGCAATTCTCTTATGAAATAGATATTCATCCAGCTCTTAACAGTGTTAATGAATGGGGAGGTTCCAGCGGCCATTTTTTGGGAAGCACCGGAAATGGCAGTGGTCCGGGGAGAAATTATTTAGTTCAAGGCTCGTGCAGATAAGGAAAGGGGGGGGCGGAACATGACCGTCTAGTGAGCGAGATAGTGGAGGTGGACATGCAATATTCGAGGGTGCCCACCATTGAGGGATTGGCGAGGAGGAAAAAGTTGCAGGGGCAGTTTGACAGACTGACAACAGGGAGGGCGGTAGGGCAACGGCATTGGGCAAGAGGGGTGCAATATGAATATGGGGAAAAGGCAAACTGCACGTTGGCACACCAGCTGCGGAAGCAGGCTGCGTCCAGGGAAATATTGAAGATACGGACTGGGGCCGGGGATGTGGTGTCGGAGCCAGGGAAGATAAATGAGGCATTTAAGGAGTACTACCAGGGACTTTACAAAGTGGACTTGAGAGGAGAGGAGGGGGACGTGGGGCAGTTTCTGGACAAGCTGGAATTTCCCTAGGTGGAGGAAGCAATGAGGCAGGCATTGAAGGAGCTCCTGGGGCTGAGGGAGGTGCTGGATAGTATCAGGGGTATTAAGTTGGGGAAGGCCCCTGGGCCAGATGGGTACCCGGCAAAATTTTATAAGGAATTTGCAGCGGACATGGCACCACATCTGTTGGGGGCGTTTCATGAAGCACTGGAGAAAGGGGAGTTGCTGGAGATGGTGATGCAGGCAGTAATCACACTAATCCTCAAAAAAGGGAAGGAACCAGTGAAATGTGGGTCATATAGACCCATATCACTATTGAACACGGATGTGAAAGTATTGGCTAAGTTGTTGCGGGGAGGATGGAGGACTGTGTCCCGGGGGTGGTTGCAGAAGATCAAACAGACTTTGTGAAGGGCAGGCAGCTCACGAGCAATATAAGACGGCTGTTGAATGTGGTGATGAATCCGTTGGGGGCTCTGGTACCGGAGGTGGTGTTGTCCATGGACGCGGAGAAGGCATTTGATCAGGTGGAGTGGTGGTACTTGTTCAAAGTTTTGGGAAGGTTTGGGTTTGGGCCGAGATTTGTGCATGCGTGCGGTTGCTGTATGCGACACCATGGGCGAGGGTGAAGGCGAATGATATGAGCTCATGAAGCTTTGACTTACACATGGGTCGAGGCAGGGATGTCTACTGTCGCCATTGCTGTTTGCGATGGCCATAGAGCCATTGGCGATGGCTCTCAGGGGTCGGCGGAATGGTGGGGGATTATGAGGGGACAGAGGGAGCTTCGGGTGTCGCACTATGCTGATAACCTCTTGCTTCGGATCCGTTGGAGAATATGGGAAGGATTATGGGCCTGCTGGGAAGGTTTAGAGGGTTCTCGGGGTACAAACTGAATGTAGGGAAAAGCGACATATTTCCGGTGAATGAGCTGGCACAGTGGGCTAATATAGGGGGGATGCCGTTTACCGTAGCGAGGGATAGGTTTAGGTATTTGGGGATTCGGGTAGGGAGGGAATAGACGGGGCTCCAAAAGTGGAACTTAACGAAGTTGGTGGAGGAGACCAGGGAGGATCTTAGGAGGTGGGATACGCTGCACTTAACATTGGCGGGGAGGGTCCAAGTGGTGAAAATTAATATTCTGCCGAGGTTCTTGTTTATCTTTCAGGCTGTCATGATATTTATACCAAAGTCCTTTTTTCGGAAAGTGGACACGATAATCTCGGACTTTGTATGGGCGGGGAAGGTGCTGAGGGTGGGGAGGACCCTGCTACAGAGGCAGCGGGAGGGTGGGGGGGGGGTTCCGGGTTGGCGTTGCCGAACTTGCTTCATTATTATTGGGCGGTGAATGTGGACAAGGTGCGGCGGTGGTTGGGAGCAGAAGGGGTACAGTGGGTTAGGATGGAGGAGGAATCTTGTAAGGGGTCTAGTTTGAGGGCTATGGTGACGGCAGCATTGCCAATGGCTCCGAGTAGGTATTCAGGGAGCCCAGTGGTACAGTCCATGGTGAAGATATGGAATCAGCTGAGGAGGCATTTTAGGATGGAAGGGATGTTGATGCTAATACGGCTGTGCGAGAATCATGGGTTTGAGCCGGGGGGATGGATAGTGTATACAAAAGGTGGAGGGAACACCCTCTGGAGGGGTGGGCTGCCATGGGAAGGCGCTGCCGCTGGGGGGTGGGGGGGGGGGGGGGGGGGGGGTGGGGAATGTGCATGGCACCAGCATGCCAACCCCTGGATCGTGTGTACTGATTCTGGAGCAACCCTAACCCCTGCTGTCTGCTGCACCGACCATCCATAACCCCCACTGACTGCCAAGGCCTCTGGTTGTGTGGCTGAAGGCGATTGACAATAAGGAATTGGCAATCGTGGTTAAGCGAGCACTTCACACATGCCAAGTGGATTTCCGTGGGTGGGCGGACCATGTAGTATGTGGGAGTCATTGCCCAGCATTCCAATCACACCTTGCTGCATGAACATTGTGCTTGAACACTGCGGGAGGCAGTACCACAATACGACACACGCAGCAGCCAACATCCGAACATCTAGTGGATAGGATGCAGCTCTGGGGACGTGTCCACGGCTGGAGTGTGGATGAATGCTACGGGGAGGGGGAGATGTCTAGAAAAATGGGCCAAGGTCGGCCCGCGTAACAGAAGAAAGTGACAGTGGTGTCATACTGCTTGTGCTCAAGGGTTTGTCTTATAATTCCCCACTCACGATGGTGCAGCTCCTCTCTCCCAACCAACCAACCCACCCCATCCCCACCCCCGTCCCTCCGCGATCCTCAACATCCATCACCTTCCTTGGTCTACTGCAATGTCTAGGTGTCTCCCCAGGATGCACATCTGAGGTGGAGGCAGCCAGTTGTTTACCTCGTCCCGTGGCCTTCGATGCCCCTGGCGGGCATCCTCTGGTGGCCCTGGGGCGAGAGGACCCCAGCGCACTCCGCCTGGGGGTTCCTGCCTCCACTTGACATACATCAGCAGCTGTCTGGTGCTCACCAGATTGTGTTCCGGAAGCCTGATAAATGTTTCTCCTGAGGTGCCTGTATCTGCGCTGTTGAAGGGTGGTGATGACAGGTGCGATGCTCTCCTGGGAGGCTGGAGAGGGGGCCACTGGGATGAGCTGTGCCGTCGGCTGGGTGACCTGCGGTTGAATGGACATGTGGTCAATGTGAGGGATGGATCAGTAAGTAAGGCAATAACAACTCACCTTTGACTGGTCTTCCGGATGGGGCCGGGTGAATCCTCACCTCTGCGGCTGCCTTCAACCTCCACATTGGTGATCACTCAGTCCTCGGCCATCCCAGTCACTTCCAGGGCCCGTTACCCAGAGGTGGTGAGGAATCTTAAGTCGGCACGCCTCTGCCAGTCTGGGCCCTCACCTGACGATTGTGCGAGAGCTTCTGTGGAGACACAGCGAGGGCCTCACGAATGGTTCACAGTGGTGGGAGAGGGGTTGTGAAGGAAGGGTTGGGGGGAATGGAGGGAGGGTTGGGGGCTGCATGTAGAGTTGTGTGGGGGTGGGGGGGGGGGGGGGGGTGGATACTCGTGTGGGGGTGGAAAGGTCCCCGGGAGAGCATTGGTGTAAGCTCACCCTTGCTGCCTGGTGTAGGTCGTTGACCTTTTAAAGACACTGGAGGCCACTCTTCCTGGTCATGCTCCCCAGGTTGTAGCCGCTGCCATCTTGTTCCAGGTGGCACAGGCTGCCCTGTGGCCTACCCTCCAGGACCCTTGGAACAGGACCTGTCCTGGCCTCCACCGCATCTAGGAGCCTTGCCAGGTGCGCATTGCTGAATCTTAGGGCCAGTCTTCTCGGTGCCATGGCTGCGAGCTGACTGGGTTTGGCTGCGCAAGTGCTGTTTAAGTGCTGCTCGATCTTGTTAGGGGGGGGCGCGGTGAGTGCGGTTCTAACAAATCGACTGGCGAGCCTTCGTTTGAGGTGAGAAGCCCGTGGGGCCTCATTAAGTTGACCAATTAATGTTGAATAGCATTGCCTGTCCCACTGGACCGAGCGCCGGGAAGCTGGCAGCAGTTTCCCCTCGCTACCACACTTCGTAATTTTTCCGGAGAATCGCGCCCCTCGTCTCTGACCCGCTCTTGCAGCCATTTAGTGGCCATTTATTGTTCATATGGCTAGACCAGTTAGTTTCTGGTCAATGTAACCCCCTGGATTTTAATAGTGGAGAAGTTAGTGATGATTGTGCTATTGAATGCCAAGAGACTGTTTAAAATATCTTTTGCAGGTGGTCAAAGCCCGCCCCTGTGTTGAAGAATGTTATTTGTCACTTGTCAGCCCAAAGGCCTGGATATTGTCCACATCTTGTTGCCTTTGGAAATGGACTGCTTCAGTATTTGAAGAGCTGCAAGCGTTGTGCAATCATTAGTGTCCACACTTCTTTGATGGAAGGAAGGTCATTGATGAGCAGCTGTTGAGAGAAAAATTCCTTCTGATTTGAGGCCTGGCAAAAGATTGAAATAAAAATAATAGGAAATGAGAAGTGACTGAGACTCTTAGTGAGGAAGATATTAAAATTATTTTGAGGAATAAGTGTAAAAAACTCAACTGCACTTCAGGAAGAAGAAATAAATCAGATTTAATCCTCAATGGATCAACATAATGATTGAGTAAATCTACCTAATGAGAACCATTGACCATAACATAAATTATGCTTTGTTCCATTATGGCCCACAAAACAGTTTTCCTTATTAATGGCAATTCTGGAGCATAGAATTTTTAGTTCAAAGCCTATTTAATTCACTTGATGATAAGTGTCCACTAATTAGGGACAAATTAAAATAACAGTATTAGCATACATTTCTGACATATGTCTCTGTTCATTTGTAGCTCATTTAAATCAGTTTTTTTTACAATGTGTATTTTGATTGTGGTAAATAGCACCTATAGTTTGCCAATGCACAAAGGAAAACAGTACCTTGTCTATGTGACACTACCAATAAGTTTGCATTTGTATATAGTGAACAAATTTTGTTAAGATTTTATTGTTCTTCTAATAAAAGCTGTGATGTCAATGACTGACATTATCACTGATAATTGTTGTTGTGATATGGGAGTATAAAACTCAACAGATAATGGGATGGCTTAGAAAGACTCAAGGGGTGACTTAGAGGAAGGACTCACGGGCTTACAACAGACAGTACTACACTAGTTCATATTGTACTCCACCACATGATGCAATTATCTATTTACTGTCAAAAATTATTTATTTATTCCTTCTATGATGTTATGATATTTTTTTGAACTAACGTGCTGTTATTGTGATATAAATCCACCCTTGAATAGAAATGTTTTATAGCAACATTTCAGAACATACTTGTGCTGTATTGGTTTATGGTTGGATTACTTTGGTGTGTGGGTGGCAGGAACTTTAGAACAGGAGACAGTAGATATTTTACCAGCTAGAAATATTTGTAACACTTCCACAAATTAAACCTATTAAATGCCGTCTTGTTCACGCTCTTCAAGTTATAATTATTTCACGCAAACCGATGCCTCAGCGTTTGTGGAGATTCCGAGCATTGCTGGGCATGTACAAACTTGTAGGTCTAGATTTCTGTCTGTTGATTTTATAGGCATTTTGCCTGAATGGCTGATCTGTACCTCTATCATACAGTGCTAGGTATGTACTTGCATCTGCTCATGTCCTTTACCAGTATGATCAATCAATCAAAGTGGCACAACCAAATTGTTAGCAGTCAGTTTTTAAAAAAATTCCGTTGATTAGGTTTTAACAACAATCATGATGACTAACCGTACAGAAAATAGTTTACAGTACAGCAATAATTTATTAAACTTGCATTTGGAAGTGAAAGAAAAGGTCAAAGTAGGAGGAAGAAAAACGAAAGAAGATGAAATCCACCCCCCCAAAAAAAAACAAATGATAAAATCAACAACAATCCTAGGACTGATATAGTTTTACATGAGATATATATATATATAACCTAATTGGGGTGAGTTATATGAAAGTAGAGAGCTGTAGTTCCTCAAAATAATCTAGGAAAGCTTGGCAAGCTACATAAAATCCATTAATGGGGCCTCTTAATGGACTTTATTTTCTCAAGTTTAAGGTCCTGCATAAGATCATGTATCCAATGGAATGATGTGCCTAGCCAGTAATGTTGAAAGCGATGCACCATTATGAATTTTTGTAAGAGGGATGCCATTTGGCTCCACTCCCGAGTGCTGTAATAGGCTACAAATATGAGAGTAGTCTAAATGTTTTTGTCCAAAACAAAGCCAATTTAGGATATAATCAGTACATATGAATTAGAAAACCTGGGACAGTTTGGCATTTATCACTGATTGGATCAAAATTTGGATTAATCTCGGGTAATTTGCATTTGGATTTTATTTATCGTCACGTGTACCGAGGTACAGTGAAAAGTATTTTTCTGCGAGCAGCTCAACAGGTCATTAAGTATATGACAAGAAAAGAAAATACATTATAGGGCAACACAAAGTACACAATGTAACTACATAAACACCGGCATCGGTTGAAGCATACAGGAGTGTAGTGTTGATGAGGTCAGTCCATAAGAGGGTTGTTTAGGAGTCTGGTAACAGCAGGGAAGAAGCTGTTTTTCAGTCTGTTCGTGCGTGTTCTCAGACTTCTGTATCTCCTGCCCGATGGAAGAAGTTAGAAGAGTGAGTAAGAGTGAGGGTACTTTGATTATGCTGCCCTCTTTCCACAGGCAGCGGGAGGTGTAGATGAAGTCTTAAATAGATGAACAAAAGGTAAGATTTTAAATTGTAGCAACCCATGCCTTGCACATACAGGTGAGGAGTGTAAGCGAGAAAGAACAGACTTCTAGTCTTCTGATAAGCCTGAATAAAAATCATGTCCCCAAAGACTTTTTAAGGTAGAAGGTTAAAGGCAGTATAGTGTGAACATTTTGGAGATGACCCCTCCTCCTCCTAACAAAAGGAATTAATTGTAATAGAACATATATTAGTGATTTCGGGGACAGTAACGTAAACAGTTTTTTCCCGCACACAAAATCTTTTGTAAGTGGTGAAAAGAGTGTGTGCAGGTGTTGTATTTTATATTTTCCCCGCGTCTTGACTGTGATAGAGAAATTCAAACAGCATTCATTAGGTAAGCAAAACTGAACTTTATTTCCGAATTTAGAACTGACTGCTAGCAGTATATGACTGATACTTGGAGTCGGAAAGCAGTCAATTACAAACTGCTGAGTCCGTCCCAAGTCTGCGATATTACAGGAAAAGAAGGCGATTCTTATACATTATAGGATCAAGATAACATGAATACAACTCGGTTAGGAATTTGATCAAAAGTAAAACATAAGTAATAATCGTTACAATGGCGTCACCTTGCTGACCTTTAGGGGACTGGAGTCTCATATCATTATCTTGTCTTTGTTTTAAGAAAGGGAAGAAGTTGAGGAACAGGAAGAAATAGTTGTTCAGCTTGTTATGTATTAAGACTACTTCTAGTTCCAAGCCTTATCTAGACTCTCAGGACATGCTGTCTATGTGTATTCTGAATCTGTGTCTTAGGTTAAATTCAATTGTGCCAAGAAGACTTGACTAGTTTTCCCATCATGCCATTATTTGCTTCACACAATACCGCACTCCCCCCTTTTGTCATATCATGACAACCAGCTAAATAGGTATATCCATGATTCGTTTGAAAATGCATTTACACAAGCAGGCAAGCAATCCTATCCCTAGTAGTATTAGTAGCAGTAGAAGAAAGGCCTTAAAGATCCAGTCAAATAATCCATTGTTAATACCGCACAGGGCAGAACATATTTGTTACCGGTCAGTTCTAATTGTACACATTGGGTTTTTGTAAATGGCAAAATTGTGCTGGCCATGGCATGGGTTCTCCTATCTGCTGAATAAGGTACTGACACATGAAAAGCTTGCCAGAATATTTGGCTGGGATTTTAAAGGTGGTGATGTGACCATCAATTTACTCGAGACACGATAGGAAGTAAACTGTGGCTTTAATAGAATTACAACTGAGCCTGCCTGCAACCAGAAGAACTGAGGGCAGACTCACAAGGCTGCAGCACTTTATACTTCTGGTAGTAGGAGGGGCCATGGGCGGAGCCAAGGGTGGAGCCCTGTACAAGTTCCTCATCTCCTCCTGTGGGCAGAGCCGCGCAACGGCTCACAGACAGAGCCCACAAGGACACAATACTATACAGTGTGAATTACGCAATGTACATTTACCACAGGTGGTGAGTTCATTGTCATTGAAGAGGAAGATGTGTTGCTCACAGAAAAAAAGAAGCAAGTGCTCACAAGGGTACAGAGGGTTTGTGGACAGCACTGCTTGCTTTCATACTCAATGATTGGAAGTCCTCTTGCAGGATGTGAACAAATGAGGGTGGCTTTATTTGAGCTGAAGCTCACCCTCCAATAAAACACTGGTAGAAGCTGCATGGATGGAGATCACCTGAGTAAATTCAGTTACCCAGGTCCTTTATCTCTGGCTTCAAATAGGAAAATAATTTTCTGATATTTTTATTCATGTCCATTGTTGGCACGTTAAGCTTGATTCAAATGTAATTAGATCCCATTCGATAGGGTGGCACGGCAGCACAGTGGTTAGCAATGTTGCTTCACAGTGCCAGGGTCCCAGGTTCAATTCCCGGCTTGGGTCACTGTTTGTGCGCAGTCTACACGTTCTCCCCGTGTCTGTGGTTTTCTCTGAGAGCTCCAGTTTCCTGCCAGAAGTCCCGAAAGACGTGCTTGTTAGGTGAATTGGGCATTCTGAATTCTCCCTCGGTGTACCTAAACAGGCGCTGGAGTGTGGCGACGAGGGAATTTTAACAGTAACTTAATTGCCGTGTTAATATAAGACTAAAGATTATTATTAATTTTTAAGTGTTTTGTTTTGGCAAAGCCAGAAAATCAATATCCGCTGAAGGTATAAACTTAAGAATATCCATCAAAAGTACAAAGTAAGAGATTAAGACAATTTTCCTTTAAGGAGGGTGTTTGGAAAGAATGAGCTAGAAATTGATCAGCATTGCCTGTTGAGAACTGGATTTGTGATTTGGGACTTCATTGCACCAATTGTCGTACTGTCTTCTCTTAACTAATTGGAGCATGTAGCCGAGTGTAACCGTACACAACAGGGTTTCTAAAAGTGATTGAAGCTAGCTGTCTTGCTGCTTCTGCATCACACAACGTGTAGTGACCTCAGCAGAAAATCTTTGGCCTGATTACAAAAATTCGCAAAACATTGTGAATATTGGCAAAACATTGCAAATTCGGACCATCCCTGAACAAAATGTTGAAAGACCGATTGGTATGCAGAATAAACAACTTGACAACACCCAAAAAACATTTTTGGCAGAACTCCACCTGGATTTAAAAGAAGCCATCGAAATAACTCTGAACACTGGAAAATGCAGAAAAAGGGGCTCGAGTTATAAGGGACATTAGACAACAATCCCCTAGGGGAAAAGGTCTTGTGTAGCAGTGACCATTACTCAACTGAGGGCACTTGTGTCAGATGGTAAGATGATCTATTACATTATTGGAGCTCAGCCTGCATTACCCGGCAGTCAAGGAAATGGAATGATGGCCCCAAGAATGGTAGGTAACATGCTCCAGAGGTTACAGATGTCAGATGATGGACTATTGCAAACACTTCCAAAGGACACTGTGTTACAGGAATAAGCAAACATGTGCTGTTCAGGGAAGGAGCCAAGGCCAGTACTGGCCTTCACCATGCAGGTATACCCACTTCCAGAAACAGGGACAGTGCAACTAAACTGCAACATTACGACCAAGATCACTCCAATAATGGTGGAATTGTTGGTAAATGGTCATCCATTGAAAATAGAGGTAGCCATGGAAGCTGCAGTGTCCGTTATCAGGGCGCAGACATATGATCACTTCCCAACTGGTATTCAACAGAGCTTGGAAGGTACGAAGGCCAGACTAGCTACCTACATGCGGGAACTGTAGCAGTTCTGGGCAGCACGGTAGCATGGTGGTTAGCATAAATGCTTCACACCTCCAGGGTCCCAGGTTCGATTCCCGGCTGGGTCACTGTCTGTGCGGAGTCTGCACGTCCTCCCCGTGTGTGCGTGGGTTTCCTCCGGGTGCTCCGGTTTCCTCCCACAGTCCAAAGATGTGCGGGTTAGGTGGATTGGCCATGCTAAATTGCCCGTAGTGTCCTAAAAAGTAAGGTTAAGGGGGGGGTTGTTGGGTTACGGGTATAGGGTGGATACGTGGGTTTGAGTAGGGTGATCATGGCTCGGCACAACATCGAGGGCCGAAGGGCCTGTTCTGTGCTGTACTGTTCTATGTTCTATGTTCTAACTATTACAAATAAAGAGCATCACAATGACCCCAGTGACTTACAGGCAGCAATCAGCCTGACTCTCTCTTATTGTGTGGGGTCAAGGACCAAGCCTAATGGGGAGAGATTGGTTCCAGTGGATCAGGCTGAAGTGGTTGGAGATCTTCAGGTTGTGCTTGGGAGGACTAATACCCGAAATATTTCAGGAAGGACGTGAGGAAAATAAGAGGAGCTAAAACCAAGATTTATGTCAATCCTGAAGCTACGCCTAAATATTTTGGAGCAAGATCAGTTCCATGCTGATGAACCATCAATCGAACGCGAGACGAGTTGCTGTACAAAAGTTATGCTTTAATAAGCTAGAAGTTAGCCCTGCGGTCGACTACAGTAAATGGACGACCACCGGGCATTCTGGGTATTTATACCTCGCTCTGGAGGTGGGGTTAACTCAGCCTCTCGACCAATCGGTGAGCCGTCACATGACTGGTCTCAACCAATCGGTCGAGAGGCACATGACCGACCAGGGCCAATGGTAAGCCAGTGTTCTGCACCAATGGCAGACAGCTATGCAAATCATACCACCACACATGCTCCCGATTGGAAAATGTGGAGGCTGAACATGAGTGCCTGAAAAATCTAGGCATAGTAAGGCCTGTACATTTCGCAGAGTGGACCGCGTGTGTTGGCCCTGACGTTTAGACCGGACAAATCGGTCCGCTCCTGTGGGGATTATAAGATAATGGTCAATTGGGTATCCAGCAATTAGGTACCCCATGACTCGAATCGAAGACCTGTACGCCTTCACTTAAGGTGGATATAAGCCATGCCTATCTTGAACTTTAATTAGACAAGCCATCCCGGAAGTATATTAAAATCAACATGCACAAGGTCCTGTATGATTATATTTGCTTGCTCTTCGATGCGCCATATTCCAATGGATCATGAAAATGTACCCCAAAGGGTTTCCCAAAGTGGCGGTGTAGTTGCATGACGTCCTGGCCACAGGGACTTCAGAATGAGAGAACCTGCCAAATCTAGAAGAAGTCATGTGGAGATTTTCGAGTGCCGGGGTGATACCTGAAGAGGCATAAATGTGTTTTTCAAGCAAATTAAGCGACCTACTTTGGTACGGAAGTATCAAAGATGCTCTTGGGAGGCACCACAGGTGGAGGCTTTCAATAAAGTCCAGGAGGTGCAGGTGGGGGGGAAGTTGAGGGTGAGAGTGCTGTGGGAGAGGTGAGGGTCGGGTGGGAGTGGTGTGATGGTGTGTGGGCAGGGCTTGACAAGTGTCACGGGAACCGCAACTCAGCAGGGTCTCCCTTCCTTGCCCGCAGCCGACCTCCCTTTCCTCCGGGTAGCCCACCACGTACAAGGTCCTCTACTCTGCCACGGCCAGGGCCCCAGGTCCGGCGGTCCCGCTCTAGTTTTCTTCTGCTCCCAGTGGTTATGAGCAGCCTTCTCCTGTGGGGGGATACAGAAAATGACAGTGTGAGAGTTTGATGCATGCAGCCCAGGAGGTGGGTAGCTGGTGGCCTCTGTGCCCAGCGCACCCAGTCATGGTGGTCAGTATTGGTACTGACATAGGGTGCAGGTTTGGCTGCCCTCCGGGTTGTTGGGGGAGGGCGGGCGTGCGGCGACGAAGGTCAGGTTACGGGTGTGTGGGACGCGAGTTAGTGCCAGGGACACAGTGTGGTCTCCTCACCCGGGTCGCCCTGAGGAGGCCATGCAGTTTTTTACGGCACTGCTGGCCATTCCGGACAGTGTTGCTGACGCCATTCAACGCCTCTGCCATCTGCGCCCAGGCACGCGGATGCCAGCCTCCTTCCTGGCCGAGGTACAGGGTCAACCGCCTCTTCTCCACCGCGTCCAGGAGGGTCTCCTGCTCAACGTCTGTGAATCTCGGGGCCACTCTCCTCGCGGTCATCTTGTTGGCTGGGATGGTGTGTGGGGAGAGTGTAGTGTGTATATGCGGCTGCAGCTCGTTAGCCTCCTGAGTGTCAATCGTGAAACCAGTGAATCCGGCAATGTTTCTCTTTGGAATCAAAATGTGTCCCACATGGCGCTAGTGCTAGCCCCTTAACAGAGCTGAATTGGACCAGTTGTGGCGCCAGTTTTGCTGTTGTGGAACTCCACGAATCCTGCGCCGCGTCAACACTTAGTCTCAGAAACGGAGAATTCCGGCGCTTGCCTCTTTTCGTCCCCAATTATCGGAATTTCCAGCCTGTTTTATCTGAGTCCTCCTCTGAGGGCTTGGAGTATATCGGCCCCGGTAAAAGTTTGTAAAGGCCTCGTTAACCTTATTCGGGGCTGCTTTCATCCTACCATTCCTGTCCCTAACTTGTACTATTTCTTTCGCAGCAGCCTACTTTCTTAGTTAATGCAGCTGGCTTTGTCTCCACGTTCGTAGAAGGTCCCTCATGACTGATGGCGTTGGTGAACTGCTTTTCTCATGAAGAGCAGATCGAATTTCAACTGCAGCATTTTCCTCTCCGCCAGCAGTTCCATGGTTGGGGCTGAGGAGCACCGCCAATCTACCTCCAGTGTGGAGTTGATCAGCCGCTGACTGGCTGCCCTTTCTGTCTTGTCCCTAAGCGGCCTTTCAGCTATTATTTTTTTCCTGATCACCACCTTCACTGCCTTCCAGAACGTGGAGGGTGAGACCACCCCGTTTTGGTCGCAGGTCACATAACCATCGATGGCTTTGGATATTTTTGTTCAGAATTTCCAATCAGCGATGAAGGCTGTGTCCAGCTTCCAAGGGGGCATTGGGTCTGGCCCTTATCCAACATTACATCCATAAAATGAGGCGCCTGGTCGGAGATTACAATCATGAGTATTCCGCCCTCACTACCTCTGGAAATACCATTTTCCCTACAATTAAAATGTCTATCCATGAGTAAGCCTTGTGCACGTGGGAGAAGAAAGAGAACTCTTTTTATCTCTGGTGGTTGAACCTCCATGAGTCCACTCCCCCATCTGCTCCATCAAGATGTTTAGTTCTTGAACTACTCCTGTTATGGCTCTCTCGCTGAGGTTGGTCTTGCACGCAGTTAAAGTCACACCCCCCCATGATGAGGCGGTGGGTGTCTACATCAGGAATTTCGGCCATAGTTTTCTTAACAGACTCTGCGTCGTTCCAGTTTGGGACATATATATTTACCAATGCTATCTGGCCCTTTCCAGCATCCCGCTGACCATGACGAATCGGCTCCCACGGTCAGTCACTATATTTGGCGCCATGAACGGTACTGTTCTGCTAACTAAATGGCCACCCCTTTTGCCCCGGTGTCAAAATATGCGTGAAACGTTTGTCTCACCCAGTTCTTCCTTACCCACAGTCGGTCGCTCTCTATTAGATGAGCCTCCTGTCGGAAGGCTACATCACCCTCAGGCTTTTGAGATGGGCAAAGACTCTGGATCTTTTCACTGGCCCGTTAAGGGCTCTCACGTTCCATGTAGCTATTCTAATGATCCTGTGGGGTCAGCCATACTTGCCCTGTGGGCTTGGCTCTGTTCGCCTGTGCCTGCCCTCGCCCTCGGGCCATTCAAGATGGCCACTGTCTCCTTCTCTTTTCCATCTCCGCCATGTGCAACCTGTTGCACCAGCCTTCTACCCCCCTCCCCCCTACCCTCGGTTTCCTCCCTTCTTACATTTTGTTTCCCCTGAACCATTGTTTTCCCCATCCCTCCTGCCAGGCGCTTCCTCCCTTCTGGAAGGTGTGCCGTGGCCTCCTCCTTCGTTGTACCTCCGAACACCAACCTATGAGCTAGTGTAGCGGCTTTTCTCAATGGTCGGATTGTATCTCCCCGTATCCCATCGCCGCCCCCATGTGCGTTCGCCCCTGCCCCTCTTGATCCCTAAAGCCAATGCTGCATTCATTGCCCTCTGTTACTATTTCCCAGATTGTGTTTCTGTGCAAACTTGTTGGCCTCCTCCGGGGCGTCAAAGTAGTACTCTTTGCCCTGGAAAGTGATCCAAAGCTTGGCGGAGTAGAGCATGCCAAACTGCACCTTGCTTTTGTATGGTGCGGTTTTGACTCTGTTGAATTCTGCCCAGCGCTTGGCCAGGTCTGCTCCAATGTCATGCATGCAAATTGAATGTTCTTCCTACTTGCACGCCTTCATCCTTTTAGCCAATACAGAATCCGTTCTTTATTCTGGTATCTATGGAACCTCACAACCCTTGCCTGAGGTGCCTCCCCAGCCTTCGGCCACTGCCAAAGTGATCTGTGGGTGATGCCTACTTTCGGGAGCTTGGCAAACCCCTCCTTGCCCACCAAGCTCCCGAGCATCACTGCCAACTACTCAGTGGGGTTCCTCCCCTCCGTGCCCTCAGGCAGCCCCACAATTCGCAGGTTTGGCCGACGTGATGGGTTCTCCTGTTGGATTTTCTCCTTCAGTCCTTTCTGTGTCTTGACCAGCCTCGCCCACTCAGCTTTGAGGGCCGCAATCCGGTCCCTTGGTCCTTGGCGACTTTCTCGAGGTCTTGTGTCTTGCTTCATGGGCCTCAACACTCCGTTCCATTTTGCTTACAGCTTCCCTCATGAGAGCCCTCGTGGCCTCAACTGGCGTCTCTACGGCCGCCGCATGGCCCTCTTTCATTCCCTCTCTATGCTTCTGGAGCTCGGAGCTGGGTCTATGCTGGAAAGTCTGTGGGACCGTCCACCATCAGTTCCTTGCCACCACACGGGCTCCCATTCTCCGAGGCTGGGTTTTCCTCTCCTTCTCTTTGGAGGTTTTTCGGCTGGGCTGCTGGTTCTTTGGCGCTTTGGGCGGCATTGCGGTCGATGGGGGATTGGTTTGGGAGTTTTTCATTCTTTTTCTCCTTGTCTGTTGGGGTTAAAGGGCCTTAACCAAAGTTTCTAGACGAGATCCATCTTTTGTTAGACCGCTCAGCTCATGGTCGTCAGCGGAAGTCAACCAGAACCATTTATTTTTAAAAAGTGCATTTTATCACAAACGTCTATCAAAGTAGGTAACAGCAAATAAACAGCCCGGGAAACATACTTCCCAACAATCAGCTATACAGTTTGTACAGATTTTTCTCCTTTTTTAACCCCCCCAACATCCATAACCCACCCCCCTGCGACGAACAGCTCCTCAAACACGGTCACAAACATTCCCCAACTTTTCTCAAACTCCCCCGCTGAGCCCCTTAACTCATACTTTATCTTCTCCAACTACACCAAGTCGTACAGGTCACCCACCCAAGCCACTACCCCCGGTAGCGATGCCAACATCCACTCCAACAAAATTCACCGCCATGCAATCAGAGAGGCGAAGGCCACGACATCGGCCTTCCTCCTCTCCATGAGCTGTGGCTTCTCTGAAACCCCAAATATTGCCACCAAAGGGTCTGGTCCACCTCCTCCTCCACTATCCTGGCTAAGACCGCAAACACTCCCGTCCAGAACAACCAGAACCATTTATAAAGTGAAAGCAAAATGCTACTGATGCTGGAGATCTGGAATAAAAACAAAGTGCTGGAAAAGCTCAACCACTCTGTCAGCATCTTTGGATCGAGAAACAGAGTTAACATTTTGAGCCTAACATGATTCCTTTGGAACTGAAGAAAGATAAGAGTGTGATGGGTTTTATACTGTTGAGAAAGGGTTAAGGGCATTTGGAGCAAACAGAAAGGTCAAGTATAGGTTAGTGGGAACTGGAGATTAAATGACAAAGATGTCATAGAACAAAAGGCAAAGTGAGTGGCAATGATAGTATTAAAGAAACAAAGCATTGGTTGAGAGTAGGTGTGGATCGAACTATAAAGGTCAGTGCCGTCTGAAAGCAAAGTACCAGAATTTGCCAATAGCAATATAAAGGTCAGCACTAGCTGAAAGCAGAAATATGAGAACAAGATGCAGATCGACATATGGGGGGGAGGGGGGGGGGCGCGCGATGGGGCTGGGTGTTTCAAAATGGAGGACAGAGCTCACAGTCAGAGGTTTTTGAAATTAATGTGGAGCGCCTAATTGAAAGATGAGATCCTACTCCTCATGTATGCATTGGACTTCACTGGAATATATAACAGACTGTAGGCAGAAAAGTACCCATGAAAGCAAGATGGTGAATTACAACGACAAGCAAATGCATGATTTAGGTCATGCTTGTTGTGATGAGCGTAGGCGTTTAAGATATATTGTATTAGTTAGTTGGTGCAGTAAGGGTTAAAAGCCTGGGTTAATAGGGCCTGCTATGGTATTTTCTGTAAAAGCCCTGGTTTAAAAGGGAGCCAAGCCTTACGACTACAGAGGTGCAATTAAAGTATCGTAAACGTAGGCATAATGGCATTTTTTTTTATATTAAGAAAGTTCCCTGGGGAGTAGATATAGAGACACTGGCATGATCTCCAGGCTGCGTTGCAGCCGAAAGGCCGTGCGGCTGGTAGATGCCGGGTAATCCCTCTTTCGGGATTTACCTGGCTCCCCATGCCTCACAAGATCTTTTTTTTTAGAAAATATTTTATTCAAGCATTTTTACAGTTTAACACTTTAACATTCTGTAAACAGCCGCATCGGCCGACGCACACAAAAAACCTAAACACAGCAATGTCCCCTACTACCCCCGCGCATTGCAAGCTGGCAGATAGAACATAGAACATAGAACAGTACAGCACAGAACAGGCCCTTCGGCCCTCGATGTTGTGCCGAGCAATGATCACCCTACTCAAACCCATGTATCCACCCTATACCCGTAACCCAACAACCCCCCCCCCTTAACCTTACTTTTTAGGACACTACGGGCAATTTATCATGGCCAATCCACCTAACCCGCACATCTTTGGACTGTGGGAGGAAACCGGATGTACTGCCAGGGTGCCAGGCTTGCAGTGCCAAGGTGCCAGGAAGGGATTTTTCCTGTGGCCAGTATCAGGCCTGGGGGTAACCTGAACGCTGATACTTGTTGAGGTTAAATTTTATATGATTTCCACGAATTTTACTGTACTGATTGAAAAGCAGAATGGTTTGTCAATTGCTAAGAACTTTCTGTAAATGGAGACTTGGGTTAGGTTCTTCCGTCCCGCCTGCCGCAAAATCGCCACGGGCGAGACGCGGACAATGGAAATGTCCATTGGCCTTGGTCGGGATTTTCCAGTAGCTGGGTGGGCGTGGCCGGAGAATCCCGCCCTAGAGATTAACAAAGGTTAAGTTAATAGCAGTGGCAGGAAATTCAGAGTCAAAGCAGGGGCTAAGGAAGCTGAAATAATGAGGTAATAGCATAGCACCTGGGATTGCAAGAAGAGAAAATTACTTGAGATAGCAATTTGGTTTAATTAGCTAGAATTCAATTGCAAATGAAGCAACTTGAGATGGAAAATGAAAAAAACGTAACTACAGAGATAGAAATAGCGAGGGAGGAAAAAGATAGGAAAGAATTTCAAAGATAGAAGGCAATTAGACAGCAAACTGGCACGAGAAAAGCTTAGGTTAAAGAGCAAAATAATCTAGTATTGCAGATGAGGAATCTAGTTCCATTCAGAGGTTTGATAGCATCATAATCTTCATCATATTGTCTAAATTCACTGAAGATGAAATAGAGAGATATTTTATCGAATTTCAAAAGGTAATTGATTATGAAGCAAAATGGCTGAGGACATGGACTCATTTTGTAAAGTGTTTTGGTCAGGAATGCTGTTGATAAAGAGAGAGAGAAGGCAGGGAATTATAGACCAGTAAGCCTAACATCAGTAGTGGGCAAAATGCTTGAATCCATTATCAAGGACTTTATAGCGGAACATTTAGAAAGCAGTGGCAGGATCAGTCAGAGTCAGCATGGATTTATGAAGGGAAAACCTGCGTGGTAGATAACACGTGTTACTCAATCCTAGGTTGACGGTGAGGTCCTCTGAATCTTGATGAAGAAGACTCAAACTCATCCAGTAACAACACAGATTTATTGAGTAACTGTAATAATAAGTGCATGAGTTCTTTCCTTAACTTTGATACTGGGGATAAGGTTAACAAGATCTAACACCAGTGACTATACGTAACTCCACTAACTATCTGAACTATTCTGATATTGCCCTGATCACAGTGCACCCGAGAGTGAGAGAGACTGCCGAAGACCCAATGTGGCTGCCTTTTATACCCCCATTGGTCCACCCTGTCGTGATCATGTGGTGCTACTGATTACTCATTAACCCCTTGTGTACATGCACATACAGAGATCACGACATCCCCCCCTCTTTCTTGTGTTACATATTTTCTGTATGTTGTAAAGAAAATTGAACAAACATAATGAATGCAGTTAACTGGAGACAGGTAAGACAAATAACGGTGTACAATCTGTGATGGTAATGATGACTGTACAAAGCCAATCAATGTTTAAAGAGTCCAAACTTAAGAAAATTTGTGAGTCCAAACTTTATGAATTTGATCAATTGGGTTGCTTTCTTCTTCTGTTGTCGAGGTGGCAATGTTGATGTTGTCATTTTGTTGTAAACATTGTCAGTGTTCATGTGTGTAAGTGACCAGCAAATCAACATGAGGTGTTCGAATGATAGAAGCAGATTGTTGTCAGCCCCGGACTTTTTTTTTGTGCTTGCGGTATTGACTCCGTACGTCCTCGTTCTTGAAAGCTGGATTGGTTGCTTGGTGGTGCAGATATGAAATCGAGAAGATTTGTTGTCATGGAATGTAATGTTTGTCGTCTTACCACTGTTTTGATCTGTGCTGGTACATTGTCCTTTTATGTGTGGAGTTGTGACCTGATGTACAGGTCGTTGTTTCATTGTTGTTGTTTTTGTGGCTTCTGTCTTTGTTTATACCATTGTTGGTCTTGTTGTTACAGTTTTGCTCACTGACTGTACCATGTGTATTATTCGAGTCATACTCAAAGGTGTTTGTGTCAGTGCCCTTTTTGGTAGCCGATGTTTCGTTGAGTGTTTTTTCTTGAGAATTGTGAGAATGATCTGATGTTGCATTGATGTTGATGACATCAGTCATTTGTGGAAGATTTGATTGCTCTTCTTTGCTTCCTTGATGCTCCTCTTCAGGAGTTATTTCCGGTTCATTTGAATCACCTCTGGTTTCTTGGTGCTCCTCGTCTGGAGTCAAAATCTTCAAGATTTCAATTGACGTGGTCTCACTGGACCCAAGAGTAGACCTATGTGCTTCTGTACAGACAAGCTGAGATCTGTCAGTCTCACTGTGATCCTGCATAATCTGTATGTCGAGTGTGATCACTTTGTCACTGTTTTTACATACAGTAGGTAGACATTCAGTGTTGTCTTGTTGGTTACATGAGCTGGGTAAACTTTCATAGTCGGCTGCTGGTTGCTCATATAAGGCGGATAGTCATAGTCTTCCTCGTGCACAGTTTTCACTCCAGAGTCTTTAATTGCATCTATTCTGGAGTCTGTCAATGAGCTCGCTATGGAGGCTGGTATCACTCCCCTTGTGGAGTCAATTTGTGCTCTCTGTGTGGCGTCGCCTTCTTCTCGGATATTTGATATGTGGCTGTCATCCATTGTATCGATGATCTGCCATGTCATCATTGTACTGGATTCCTCTACCATGAACTCATATTGAACTTGGCACCCATGTTGCTGCTGCAATAATCATCAGATCCGGTGAACTCATCCATGGCTGAGTAGCATTCGTCAGCGAGCAAATCATCTCTTCTTGCTGAGGATGTGTCATGGTGCTCTATTTGTCCAATCAGGCACTCATCTCCTAAGTAGTCATCGTCAATGAACAAATCTTTTGCTCTGAATTTATCATTGTGCTCTCCTCTTTGGGTGTTGCAAACTGCTTGTTCCAGGGTAGTACGGTGGTAATGTTTAACTGTGGGTGAAGGCTCGGGCTTCACCCTGTCGTTGGAGGAAAACATTTTGTGTTGTGTAAATTTAAAACTCTTGTTGTTTACTTCTGGGCATGTCGGATGAGGCATGGTGACTGTTATGTAAGATTCCTCAGTTGATTCAACCGTGTCCACGCCGTATGAGTAGTCACAGGCTAAGTCATCATTTTCAGATAAGTAATCACCGTAGGTTGGTTTGTGTTCCATTGATGCAACGTTCCTGACGTTGCAGGGCCATGTTTTTGTCCTGTGGAAGTCATGTGTAGGACAGCTCTACATTTAGAGGCATAGTGGTTGTATCTTCCACACCTCTGGCACTGTTTGCCCAAAGCCGGACATTGCCCTTTTAAATGGACATGTCCGCAGTGAAGACACGTCATCACGCTGTCCTGCCACGCTTGCGCATGCGCAGTAGTTCTGTCATCTGGTTCCAATCTTCGGGCGAACTACGCATGTGTGTGTGTGCCACTTCCAGGTTCACGAGTGCGGGATTGCTGATGGAGGAATGCCTTCTAGATGCCTGGGCCACCATTTTGATGGATCCAACCTCGTGGTGGAGGCCTCGTTCACGGTGAGTAAATTGTTCATACTGTGCTTCAGTAATTTCATGAGCAGAGCATTTTTTAATGGCCATTTCAAGGGTCAGGTTTCTGTGTTTCAGGAGAGATTTCCTGAGTCCCTCATCAGAGATGCCACTGACAATTTGGTCTCTGATGAGGGAGTCACGGATGTTTTCATAATTGCAGGATTGGGCTATCAGCTTTAAGTCAGTGACAAAACTGCTGAACGATTCTTCTGGTTTTTGTAGCTGTCTGGTGAATTTAAAGTGTTCAAATGTCTCGTTAACCTCAGACTTGCAGTGGTTGTTGAATTTTTTAATGTCTGGTTTGTCCTTGTCCCCCCATTCCGCGTAAGTGAATGAATTATATATATCAATGGCCTGTTTCCCTGCCGCAGATAAGAGGTAGGCAATTTTTTTAGAATCTGGCGCAGCGGTCATGTCCTTAATTTCCATAAATAGATTAAATTGTTGCAGGAATATTTTCCAATTATACTGGAGATTACCAGAGGTTCTGAGGTACTGTGAAACTGGAAGTGAGTCCATCTTACCGGTTTTTTCTTGCCCAAGAGGTCCGAGTGCTGCGAAGACTTCCATGGACGAATATCTATCCAAATTTTTTTTTTAACCTAATCTAACTAGTTTTCGTTTTTTTTTGTTGTTAAGGCCAACACCTGGTGCCATGTTGTGTTACCTGCGTGATAGATAACATGTGTTACTCAATCCTAGGTTGATGGTGAGGTCTTCTGAATCTTGATGAAGAAGACTCGAACTCATCCAGTAACAATTTATTGAGTAACTATAATAATAAGTGCACAAGTTCTTTACCTGAACTTTAATACTAGTGATAAGGTTAACAAGATCTAACAGCAGTGACTATACGTAACTCCATTAACTATCTGAACTACTCTGATATTTCTCTGATCACAGTGCACCCGAGAGACAGAGAGACTGCCGAAGACCCAATGTGGCTGCCTTTTATACCCCCGTTGGTCCGGCCCTCTAGTGATCATGTGGTGCTTCTCATTACTCATTAACCCTTTGTGTACATGCACATACAGAGATCACTACAGCATTGGCATGGGTGGACCAGGACAGTGTTATGGGCCAGGGTTTAGAGAACCCCAAAGCGTATCATGGAGTTCACCTGACCCACAACTTTTACTAGATTATGGTATGGGGAACACACAGCCCACTCTACAGGCATGGTACAGCAGAAATGGAAAAGCATTTTTTAAAGCAAAACAATGTTTATTCTATGAACTCAAGTTAACCTTTTTAAAACATACAGTGAACATCTTAGCAACCATTAATTCAAATACAACCCCCAAAGAATGCAACACTAAGTAATGCTTAATAACTTCCCAAACAACATCCAGAAGACAAAAGAAACACCTTTTAACAGAAGCACATTAGGTTTACATTCACTACTGAGAACATTTATAATTCTGAATTCATCAAATGATCAAGAGATAGTCTTTTGATGGCAGAGAGAACAGCAGTACACCTGCTTGGTCTGGCTTCAGCTCCAACACTGAAAACGAAACAAAAACACACCCTGCAGAAAACAGTCTAAAACGAAAGTAAAAAGCTGACAGACAGCCCAGCTCCACCCACACTCTGACATCACTGCAGTAATATGAGCAGCCAAACATTTCTTAAACCGACATTCTCATGACAACAGATATTTGGTGATGTGCACATCTAGGAATTTGAAGCTGCCAGCCATCTCCACCTCAGCCCCATTGATGCAGACAGGGTGTGAACAGTACTTTGCTTCCTGAAGTCAATGACCAGCTCTTTAGTTTTTCTGGCATTTGAGGGATAGACTGTTGTTGTTACGCCGCTCCACTAGGTTCTCTATCTCCCTCCTGTATTCTGACTCGTCGTTGTTCGAGATCCAACCCACTTTGGTCATGTCATCAGCAAACCTGTAGATGGAGTTGGAACCAGATTTTGCCATGCAGTTGTGTGTGTATAGGGAGTATAGTAGGGGGCTAACTACTGAGCCTTGCGGGGCCCTGATATTGAGGACTATCGTGGAGGTGGTGTTGTTTATTTTTAATGATTGTGGTCTGTGGGTCAGAAAGTCGAGGATCTAGTTGCAGAGTGAGGAGCCAAGTCCTAGGTTTTGGAGCTTTAATATGAGCTTGGCTGGGATTATGGTGTTGAAGGTGGAACTGTAGTCAATAAATAGGAGTCTGATATAGGGTTCCTTGTTGTCGAGATGCTCTAGAGATGAGTGTAGGATCAGCCTGACAGTCTTGGACCCTAAAGGTTTGATGAGTACACTATGGTACTCACTGCACAGTCTGCATCCTCAGAAGCTGCTCTCCAAACATCTCTGATGTAGATGGGATACAGCTGCTCTGGAATTGTGAGAGATCAAAATTGTTCTACCTTGTAGAACTTGCTGTTTAGCCTTCTGATAAGAAATTAATTGCAAATAGGCTCCCAGCACATCAATGACCTGCCCTTCTACAGGAGATATATTCGCTGCCAGTGTCTCGAGAGCAAGCATGCGGCATCTGCCAGCACCGTCAAGGCCTGGTGAGTGGGCACCGCGGGAACTGTGGTGATTTATTGACCCTGTTCATCACATTTTGATTTGATGTTAAGTTTCCTTGCAATTTGTTTTTCGTTTGATGCGGTGCCCCTTTAATTTGTCCCTCAGTTTGGTTAATTTAATATATTTTAATACCACATTTAATTAGTTTATTAATTTAGTGAGACCGAGTCCTGAAATTCTCACCATTTGACTTGTGAAGTTGGCTTCCATCAACTGTGCAGCCACGTAGGCAGAACTGGGATCTTTATTTAGTAAATGCAAAGAGCCTAAGCCAAACAGTTTCTTCCGGTCATGCTGTGCTGAGTACGGGGATAGGCCTTCGTTGAGTCTGTGGTCTGGACATTCTTCTTTGATGTGATGCATAATTTTCTCACTCACACAGGCACATAGGGGGGCTGACACTAATGCCCCATCTGTGGAGGTTGGCCAAACGGGCCGTGACAGTACCTGAACCCGATAAGGGTAGATCACTCTTTCCTTGGAAGGTTGAAACCAGACAGCTGTTGGGTTGGGTTTGAGACCAGGTACTTGTTTGTCATGTCCAATGATTGTCATTATTTGCCGAGGTGGAATTTGCGTTGAAGTGCTGTGTGGGAAGGTTTTTTCCAGATCGACCACATTGATGGCAGTTGTACCTTAGGTGAGCTAAATAGAACAAAGTGAAGTAACAGGTGGGGGGCATTGCAAACGTTTTCTATAATTTTGCGGTTTATTGCAAGTTGTTGGATATGTGGGGGGGGGGGGGGGGGGATGTTTGCTAGGACAGGGAGCCAAGGGGGTTGTGTTGGGCATTGTGTTCCAGTAATGATACACATGGTAGCTTCAGCTGTGTGTGTGGTGATCATGACCAAATGGGCGCAGTATTCTGCTACCGAGTGTGGGAGTGCTGAGCTTCGTTGGGGGAGAGGGCATGACAGGTTCAGGAGGAGGCCAGTGTGCCAAATGGTGTTGTAGGCACTGGAATATTGATCAGTGAGATTGTGAAGACCATGAGCAGATTGTCCATTTGATCATGGGGCACACACTTGGAAATTAGTTCAGCGATCTACTGTCACTTTTGGAATTGGACTTGCATATCGGGGTTCACCATTTCATGACGGCATCTTCAGAAC
The DNA here is from genome assembly GCF_902713615.1 of Scyliorhinus canicula. Classification (NCBI taxonomy): domain Eukaryota; kingdom Metazoa; phylum Chordata; class Chondrichthyes; order Carcharhiniformes; family Scyliorhinidae; genus Scyliorhinus; species Scyliorhinus canicula. The sequence goes on along the minus strand of NC_052159.1, from coordinate 93,677,482 downwards.
CCCTATCCATTCTTGCTTTTCCATACTATCTCCATCACAAAACAACTGAGTGGAAAGGATTCTGTCTGCAGTAACCAGGGTTGTCTGTCAAACAGGGAGAGGATAGTCTGCATGGTGTGGCATCAGTCCTCCAAGCATGATCTTCTCAACCATTCTTCTGCTCACATTGAGTTTGGCGGAGTAAGTTTTCAGCAGCTCTAAGATGGTACATACAGCTGCCTGACGCTGATGGCCTTCAATTGAAATGATCTCCATTTCTATTTTATAGAGGACTTGTGACTTTCCCTCCATATCAGCAACTATATCCTCTGCAGGAGCAAAAACATTAATGCATAATAATCTTAACTTTATCAGTCTTCTTGGCTACTCTGAGAGAGTACTCTTTGATAGAGCTTTAGCATGCAGTCGGTGTTATCTCTTCTCTAGTTGTGGTCTCGTGCACAAGTGCACAGATTGCACCACTTTGCAGTGTTTTATCCAGTCCTGCAGTGTCTGTGTTGTCATGGTTCAAATTCTGATGGCAGGTTACCTAACCCCTCAATTGAGATGTAACCCTGAGTTCTGTGCCTGTATAAGATCTGCCAACTGTTGGTGATTGTTTAAGGTGGTGCTGGAGTTTAAGGAAGAGACTTCAAATACAGGCCATAGGGGCAGGGCAACATTTTCAACCCTTAGTAATCATATTTGGGTTAAGTAGCTATCTACTCTAATAAAGCACCAACCCCACCACAATCATTCAAATTGCTTATGACAAAAAAGGTTGAAATAGGAGTGTAGGTAAGGTATTTTCATCAGAAATGCCACAAATTTAGGATGTTCAAGACTAAGATCATGGGCAAAAGTGCCAGAATCTATTAGGGACTTGGTAACAGAATCATAATATGCTTGGTTAGCCTCAGTACAGATTTCTGAAAGAGAAATCCTGCTTGGAAAATTTGTTCAGTGTTTTTGTGATTGTATCTTGTAAGCATTAATGAGGGGGAACCAAGGAGTTATTGTACAAAGTTAGAGCTCATGCGATTAAGATCAAAATATTACCATGGATTGAAAACTTGTTAATGGAGATGGGAATGAGAATAAATGGAATAGGAATAAATAATTTGGGGTTTGCAGGCTGTAAATAGTGGCCCTACCTGGTAACTTTTAAATAATATATGTTTGTTAAGGCATTTGTATAAACAGTAAATACAAACCAACACAAGAGCAAGAACAATTAGGGACGTCATAATAAATACATAAATAACCAAAACCCCCCCAACCCCCCTGTCATTCCCCTCTTCCTGTCCTGCGTTCCCCACTTTAGCCCCTTTATCTCTCTCTTTCAATCCTCCCCCCCACGCCCGATGACGCCTCAATTCTCCTCGAAGAAGTCGAGAAACGGTTGCCACCTCCGGGCAGGTCCATCAACTGACCCTCTGCAGACGGACTTGATTTTCTCCAACCTCAGGAACTCTGCCAGGTCACTCACCCACACCCCTGCTTTCAGCAGCTCCGTGTCCCTCCACTCCAGCAAAATCCGACTCCGGCTACCAGGGAGCTAAAGGCATCAGCCTCTCTCACCTCCTGGACTTCCGACACTCCAAATATCGCCAATTCTGGGGGCCACCTTCACCCTCAACATCTCGGACATTACAACCACAAACTCCCACCAGAACCTCTTCAGTTTCGGACATGCCCAAAACATGTGAACGTGGTTCGCAGACCTCCCTGCGCACCGTCGTCAACCCACTCATAGAACCTGCTCATCCTGGTCACCGTCATGTGCGCCCCATGAACGACCTTAAACTAGATTAGGTTGAGCCTTGCACACGATGAAGGCACACTCATCCTCCTCAGAACCTCCTCTCACAACCAATCTCCATTACCCCCCCCCCCCCATGTTCCTCCCATTTCCGTTTGACTTCCCCTATCAGGGCTCCCTCCCAGTCCATTAGCTCTTTGTAAATCTCAGACACCTTACCCTCACCCACTCCTTCCCTCGATAGTACCTTATCCTTTATCCCAAGGACGACAAACCGGGAAAGAACGGCACCTGCTTCCTCACAAAGTCCCGGACTTGTAAGTATCTGAACCCATTCATATTGCCACTGCCACCGCTACGTCCTGATCCTCCGGGAGGCATTATTATCACAGTTAGTAACCTCCTAACATTCGCTGACAGTTGCCTCCTCTTTACAAAGCCCGTCTGATCTTCCCCTATCACCCCGGCACACAGTCCTCAATTTACGAGGCCAGGATCTTTGCCAGCAACTTAGCGTCCACATTTAATAGCGGTATCGGGCGACAGGACCCACACTGCTCCAGACTTTTACCCTTCTTCAGTGTTAGGGATATGGACTATATGGACGCCTGCGCTAATGTCCAGGGGAGTTCCCCTTTTCCCTCGCCGCAATATATGCCCTCACCAGCAGGGGCCCCAGGTCACCCCAAAACCTCTTATAAAATTCTACAGGAAACCCACCCGGGCACAGGACCTTCCCTGCCTGCATCTCCACATACACTCCATCACTTTCATCAACCTAATGGGGGTCCCCAGCCCCTCCACCAGGTCCTCCTCCGCCTTGGTGAACACCAACCCATCCAGGAACCGCCATATTCCTTCCCCGCCAGCCGGTGGCTCCGATTCATAAAGCCTCCTGTAAAACCCCTCGAATACCCCATTCAACCCCACCAGGTCCAGTACCACTCTTCCCCTCCTGTCTTTCACCTGCCAATCTCCCTTGCGCCTCCTGCTTTCTGAGTTGGTGGGCCTGCATCCTACTAGCCTTCTGCCCGTACTCATACACTGCCCCTCTGGCTTTCCGCAATTGCCCTACTGCCTTCCACGTGGACACCAACCTGAACTTCATCTGGAGCTTCTGCTTCTCCTTCAACAATCCTACCTCCCGTCTACCTGCAGAATCTTGTCCGCCAACCTTGTCTCTGTTCGCTCCACCTTTTCCCTATGCGCCCGGATCGATATGAACTCCCGCCTGATTGTTATGTTCATGTACTATGATAGTAAATGAATCCGTGTACGACAGAACATCTAGTTCAAAACTAGTTATTTAATATTGAATAAACTGTGTTTAGACTAAACTATTCCTAACCAAACTGTGGAGCTTCTAACCATGCTGCGAACAGCTCCTGTAACTCTGGCCAAGACTGGTTTTGTCTGGTTCCATTTTCCTGTTCCTCTTGCTTGACACCCAGTGGTCAGAGGCTATATACACTTGTTATATACACTGTTACTGCATATCGTTACACTAACCACTGCCTTGAGCATCCCCTGTAACGCGGCGGCCGAGACCTCACCCGTATCATTCAGTTCCACATACCCCAGAATGGCGGCCCTCACTTGCTCACACTCCTCATTCAACGTCCAGTCTCCACTGCGGGCGCTGTTTTGTTATGCTCTTGACGTAGCATAAACTGCTTCCTTGATGTGTACTCTGACAAAGGAAGGTGTAGACGTGGAGATAGCTTTAACACATTTATTAAACTGTTAACAATTCCCCTACTTGGATTCGACTCTCCTGTTAATTCAGCTATAGCTACTCAGAATGACGAACCAGTCTGCTACAATCCACGTGGTGGGTGTGATGTGTTTCAAATCAACCCTGTGTACTCACTGAGAGTCTCCACTGGAAAGAGGAAGATCATGTGTGCTGTGTCCTTTTATATGGGTTGGTGTAATGCCCTCCTGTGGTGGTGCTCTGTGTGTATTGTGAATGCCCATTGGTCGTGTCCTATCGTACTGACCTATTGGTTGAATGTCTGTGTGTCATGTCTCTGGTGCTCCCTCTAGTGTCCAGCTAGTCTACGTGTACTTACATTAACCCCTTGTGTATTTACAATGATGCATATCACTGAGCTAAATCGCTGGCTTTTAAAGCAGACCAAGCAGGCCAGCAGCACGGTTTGATTCCCATACCAGCCTCCCCGGACAGGTGCCGGAATGTGGCGACTAGGGGCTTTTCACAGTAACTTCATTGAAGCCCACTCATGACAATAAGCGATTTTCATTTAATTTCATTTCATATCACCACAGGTGCTGGACCCCTCCCTGGTCCACTTGCAAGTCCACCCAGTGTAGCGCGTGATCTAAAACCGCTATCACGGAGTACCCCGAGTCAACAACCCGCTCCAGCAGTTTCTTGACGACCACAAAACAAAACAATCCAAGAATACACCCTGTGCACATGGTAGACGTACGAGAATTCCTTCGCCCTCAGCCTCCCAAACCTCCACGGGTCCACCCTCATCTTCCCATGCACTCCATGACCCCATTCAGCTCTTTCGCCAACACCCTCCCCGACATCGGACTCGACCGGTCCAAACCTGGTTCAATGACCGTGTTAAAGTCCCCTACCATAATCAACAGGTGCAAATCCAGGTCCGGGATCTTCCCCAACACCCACCCCACAAACTCCACATCATCCCAATTTGGGGCATAAACATTAACCAAATCCCCTCTAGTTTCTCACTCACCATCACGAACCTCCCTCCCGAATTTACCACAATTAACCCCCGCCTCAAACGCCACCCGTTTATTTACCAAAACCGCCACCCCCTGTGTCTTCCTATCTAATCCCGAATGAAAGCCTTACCATACCCATTCTTTCCTTGGTTTTGTCTGATCCCCGATCTTCAAGTGTGTTTCTTGCAAAAAGGCCACATCCGCCATCAAGCTCCTCAGTGCGTGAACGCATGTGACCCTTTGACTGGCCCATTCAGTCCTCTGACGTTGCATGTGACCAACCTGGTTGGGAGGTACCCCGCCCATTGCCCTGCCGATCAACCATATCCCTTCTTGGGCCTGACCCCAGCCCGAATCACGCGACCCTCCAGGCCCATCCTCGGTGCCCGCCTGCACCACTCCTTTTCTTGCTGCGTCACAGCAATCACACCTTTGACAGCAGCCCCCCACCCCCCATCCCCTGAATAAAACAACAACCCTATCCCCGTCTGCCACTCCCGCTGCGCTCCCATTAACCAGCCACCCCCCAGCTAGCATGGCAGCCCCCACCCAAGGTGCCTGAGCCTCCTACCCCTCACTGATCCCCCCCCGCCCGCTTGTATGCCTCCAAACCACAAACAACAATGGAACAAGATAAAAGGTGTATTCACCCTCGACGCTCCCCAAACATCCCGTCACCAAACCTAATAAAACATCTGAAAGGAGAGAGGTTCTCCATCAACCAGCAAACAAAAAGAGAAAGACAGAAAAAGCAAACATCTCCTCACACCTTCTCCACGGTTCAAAGTCCTCCTTCCAGTCCATTGTCTCTTTAAAAATTCCGTCGCCTTCTCTGGCACCCCAAAATAATGTTCTCAGCTGTGAAAGTGACCCGGAGGCTGGCCAGGTATAGCATCCCAAACTTCACCCCCTTCTTTGAAGAGGGCAGCCTTCACCAGATTGGACCCGCTCTCTTCTTCACCAGGTCCCCGCCCAGGTCCTGGTACACCCAAGTTCGTTGCCTTCCCAGGTGCATCTCCTTGTCTGCCTCGCCCACCTAAATATCTTCTTCTTATCCAGGAATTGGTGGAGACGCACCACCATCGCCCTCGGTGGCTTGTTCACCTGCAGGTTCCTCATCAGCGCACTGCGTGCCCAGTTAACGTTCAGGGGCTGGTCGAAGGTATCCTGCCCCATCAGCTTCTCCAGCACCTTGGCTACACACGAGCCAGCGACCGCTTCCTCGATGCCTGTGGCATGCCCACGATTCGTAGATTTTGTCTCCGGGAGCGATTCTCTAGGTCCTACATCTTCTCCTTTAACCGCTTCATGGCCTTCTGCATCATTCCAATCTTGGCCGCCAATGAGGCAACTGCTCCTCGTGCTCCCCCACCATCTCCTCCACCTTCGGAATGGCCTGCCCTGGAACTCAAGCTTCTGTTCCACATGGTTAATTCCCGCTTTTAATGGTCCCACTGCCTTGGCTAGGTCCTCCTGGGCTTCCCACCTCTGCCGGTTGAACTTCTCGTTCAAGAAGTCCACCAGCTGCTCTGTTGACCACTGGGCATGTAGGGCTGACCCTTTACCCTCCGCCATCTTGACCTGTGGTGCTTGAAGATTCTTTTGCTCCAACTGCCTCCTTCTTCTCGACCCACTTCTGGTCCGAGGATCCATCCACCAGTAGAGTTTAACTTTCTCCAGTCACACCTACACTTTTTTTTCACTGGAATGTCCACTCAGCAAATGGGGAAAAGGTCCAAAAGAGCTGCTTCGAGCGGGAGCTGCCAAATGTGTGACCACTCACTCCATGGCCACCACTGGAAGTCCCGACCTGATAACTTTGACAAAATTCAATACGGAATAGTCTTAACTTGTATTCAGCCGTGGAGCTCTTATGTGCAAATGCGTTCTTAAGTCATATGAAGTAATAATAAACTGAAAACCACATCATTTGCAAACATCTGCTCGGAACTGTAGAAACAACATCAATTGTGAACAGCCACTGTTCACCTGATATCATTGGTGGTAAAATCCTCATGAACAGCATTGCCTAGACGCCAAAGTGTGTTCAGAGCAGAACTGTATTAGGTTCCAGCATTGATTTGTTGAAAAAATGAAGTCCCGACATCAGCTGTTGTTTGAAAATTTTAATTGTGCCTGTTGCAGCCTGGTATATAGTAAAACATACTCATCTCTACAAATTTCCAGCAGCACAAAATATAGAGATATAGTTAGGTGGAAAATAGATGTTAGAATTAATAAATAATTAGGACTTTGTGGGGTCAAAAGGATGTTGAGCAGTGCTGGTAACTCTATAAGAACTGGAAAGTTTATTGTGTTCAGTAATCGCTTCTCCATTAGCACCACAGTGCTACCAATATTGGGTGCAGTCTATTAACAATTAAAATTCCAATTCCAGTTTAAGTACTAGGGAAGATTAACTCTCCTCTGAAAGAAAATAAAGGCAATCTTTAATTTTGACGCAAAAAACAAAATACCATAACACAAATATATATTTTTCTGCAATAACTGCTAAATAAACCCTAATCTCCCTTTTTTAAAAGTTTTTTTTTCACACACCTAGCTCTTCCTTACAAGAAAAGATGCCTCTCTAATAATTTCTGATAATTTCTTCGCACCCCTCTTCTTCAAAGAGCCAGATAATTGGTAAATGCTATCAACCCACCTGATCTTCTGAATCTCACTGTTCTCTCGCTCACTATGTCAATCCATAGTCTCTTTTCATTGACGCATTTTGTAGAGTGGACATTCTCCCAAAGGGATTTATTGGGCGGGATTTTCTGATCCTGAAGCTAAATGTTGACGCTGTCGGAAATGCCGTCGCATTTTCCGACGGCGTCAACATGGCCTCAGGATCAGCAATTCTGGCCCCTACAGGGGGCCAGCACGGCACTGGAGTGACCCTCGCTGCTCCAGTTGCTGATCCCGGGGTCAACTGGGCGCCGCGGTGTCCGCGCATGCGCAGTGGCTCCCTTCTCCGCACCAGCCCCGACGCAACATGGTGTAGGTCTACAGGGGCCGGCGCAGAAGAAAGCTGGCCCCCAGCCCGAGAGGCCGGCCTTCCGATCGGTGGGCCCCGATCGCGGGCCAGGCCACAATGGAGGCCCCCCCCCTCCCCCTACAGGCTGACCCTTCCATGGCTATGAGCCGGTTAGAACGGCGGGACTCGGGATTTTTGTTACGGTCACTCGGCCCATCCCGGGCCGAGAATCAGCGGGGGGGCGCTCTACCGGCTTCGCGATACCCACGCCGGCGCCTATGGTGCTGATTCTCCGCTTTGCAGGGAATGGTGTCAGGGTGGCGTGGCACAATTTGTGCCAGTCGCGGCGATTCTCTGGCCCGGCCCCGGGCTGAGAGAATCCCACCCACTGTCTTTGTGACACTCTATAGATACTGTTCCCGAATATCCTGTTCCATTTAAAATTCCAGTCAGGATCCCGGATATAAAAAATGCCATATCTACTGCATCCACAAGGCAAGTGTCTCTGCTGTCAATGTACTTTTTACCACTCTTCATATCTTTTTAGTTCCCCATGCCAAAGGGCGATATTTACCTTTCTCCCCCAGGAGAAAAATTATAAATCCTTCTACACTTGAAAAAATCATCACAAGAGATTAGCATAGGTTGCGTCACTATAAAAAAATCAGTTTCAGTTGTCTAACATCACCTAAAGATGGGAATTTCAAAACACAATTCTCTAACTTTAATTTCATCAAAATTTTGTTTGCTCTAACAATTTCTTCAACCTTTGGATTGTTCATTTTAGTGCTCAGTTCTAAAGCCATCTAGATGGTAGAGGTCGTGGGTTTGGAACGTGCTGCCACAGGAGCCTTGGTGAGTTGCTGCAGTGCAACTTGTAGATGACACTGCTGCCACTCAACATCATTGTTGGAGTGAGTGAATGTTGAAGCTGATGGATGGGTGTCAATCAAGCGGGCTACTTTGTCCTGGATGGTGTCAATCTTCTTGAGTGCTGAAACTGTACTCATCCAGGCAAGTGAAGAGCATTCCATCACACCCATAATTTATACATTGGAAATGGTGGACAGGGTTTGGGAGTTCAGAAAGTGAGTGCTGTCTGATGCATTCCCAGCCTCTGACCTCTTTTAGCTACAGTATTTAAATGGCTTGTCCAGTTCAGTTTCTGTTCAGTGGTAACCCCCAGGATGTTGAGAATGGGGATTCAGCAATGGTAATATTATTGGATGTCATTGGGAGATGGTTGGGTTCCCTTTTGTTAGAGATGGTCATTGCCTGGCACTCGAGTCGCTCAATTGATTCTAGTGCCTGGTCGTATTCTGATTTTCTAAATTTCCTGTTGTTACCTCCTCCTTACTAATGAATTACAGCATTTTCCCAATTACAGATGTTGGCCTGACTGGTCTCTTTCCTGTCTCCATCCTTTCATGTAATGGGGGGGGGTTACACTTGTGGGCCGGGATCCTCTGGAAACGTGGCTAAGTGTTGATGCCGGCATAAACACCGGAGTGTTTCACATCGGCATCAACAGGCCTCTTGGTCCAGCGATTCTGTTGCCCACAGGGGGCCAACATGACCCAACAGGAGCCAGCTGACCACGGTACCATGGTGCAGAAGGCCATTCAAGAGGGGGGAGTAAAAAGACAAGTAGTTGTTATAGACGATTCTATAATTAGGGGGACAGATAGTATCCTATGCAAGCCGGATCGGGAGTCTCGCATGGTGTGTTGCCTGCCCGGTGCCAGGGTGCGGGACATCTCTGACCGGCTTGAAAGGATATTGGAGCGGGAGGGGGAGGATCCAGTTGTTGTGGTCCACATTGGGACTAACAACATAGGTAAAGCTAGGGTGGAGGACCTGTTCGGGGACTATCAAGCACTAGGAAGAAAATTGAAATACAGGTCCTCAAGGGTCATAATCTCCGGATTACTGCCCGAGCCACGTGCCAATTGGCATAGGGACAAGAAAATTAGGGAAGTAAACACGTGGCTAAGGGATTGGTGTGGGAAAGAGGGATTCCACTTCATGGGACATTGGCATCAGTTTTGGAACCGGGGGGATCTGTACCGTTGGGACGGTCTCCACCTGAACCGATCTGGAACCAGTGTTCTAGCGAAGAGGATAAATAGGGTGGTCAGTAGGACTTTAAACTTCTGAGTTGGGGGGAAGGGAAAGTGAAAGCGACAGGGAGCATGGAGTTAAATGGCAAGATACGCAGGAGGATAACATGTAGGCAGGTGGATTTAAGCTTGAGGCAGACTAGGAATTCAACAAAAAGGAAGGATAACTTTGGACATCTTAGGACTTCCAATATCTGTAATGATAAGAAAGTTAGCATTAAGGCACTTTACCTGAATGCTCGTAGCATTTGTAAAAAAGTAGACGAACTAATGGCACAGATCATCGTGAATGATTATGATGTGGTAGGCATCACAGAGACATGGCTGCAGGGGGTTCAGGACTGGCAGTTAAACATCCAAGGATATACAACCTATCGAAAAGACAGAGAGGTGGGCCGAGGGGGTGGGGTTGCCTTGTTAGTTAAGACCAAAATTAAATCTATGGCACTAAACGACATAGGGTCTGATGATGTGGAGTCTGTGTGGGTAGAATTGAGGAACCACAAAGGCAAAAAAACCATAATGGGAGTTATGTACAGACCTCCTAACAGTGGTCAGGACCAGGGGCGCAACATGTACCGGGAAATAGAAAAGGCATGTCAGAAAGGCAAGGTCACGGTGATCATGGGGGACTTCAATATGCAGGTGGATTGGGTAAATAACGTAGCCAGTGGATCCAAAGAAAAGGAATTCATGGAATGCTTACAAGATGGCTTTTTGGAACAGCTTGTCATGGAGCCCACAAGGGAGCAGGCTATTCTGGACCTAGTGCTATGTAATGAACCAGACTTTATAAAAGATCTTAAAGTAAGGGAACACTTTGGAAGCAGCGATCATAATATGGTTGAGTTCAGTCTGCAGTTTGAAAGAGAGAAGGCAAAATCGGATGTAATGGTGTTACAGTTAAATGAAGGTAATTACGAGGGCATGAGAGAGGAACTGGCGAAAATCGACTGGAAGCAGACCCTAGTGGGGAAGACAGTAGAGCAAAAATGGCAGGAGTTTGTATGCATAATTGAGGACACTGTACAGAGGTTCATCCCCAAGAAAAGAAAGATTATCCGGGGAGGGATTAGACAGCCATGGCTGACAAAGGAGGTCAGGAAATGTATCAAAGAAAAAGAGAGATCCTATAAAGTGGCCAAAAGCACTGGGAAATCAGAAGATTGGGAAGACTACAAAAACAAACAGAGGTTAACAAAGAGACAAATAAGGAAGGAGAGGATTAAATATGAAGGCAGGCTAGCCAGTAATATAAGAAATGATAGTAAAAGTTTCTTTCAATACATAAGAAACAAACGACAGGCCAAAGTAGACATTGGGCCAATTCAAACTGATTCCGGAAGGCTAGTGATGGGAGACGAGGAAATGGCTGGAGAACTTAATAAGTACTTTGCGTCTGTCTTCACAGTGGAAGACATGAGTAATATCCCAAAAATTATAGAGGGTCAGGGGGCTGAGTTGAGTATGGTTGCCATTACAAAAGAGATGGTGCTAAAAAAGCTAAAAGGTCTTAAAATTGACAAATCTCCTGGCCCCGATGGGCTACACCCTAGAGTTCTGAGAGAGGTGGCTGAAGAAATAGCGGAAGCGTTGGTTGAGATCTTTCAAAAATCACTGGAGTCAGGGAAAGTCCCGGACGATTGGAAGATCGCTGTTGTAACCCCCTTGTTCAAGAAAGGATCAAGACAAAAGATGGAAAATTATAGGCCAATTAGCCTAACCTCGGTTGTTGGTAAAATTCTAGAATCGATCGTTAAGGATGAGATTTCTAAATTCTTGGAAGAGCAGGGTCGGATTAGAACAAGTCAACATGGATTTAGTAAGGGGAGGTCGTGCCTGACGAACCTGTTAGAATTCTTTGAGGAGGTGACAAGTAGGTTAGACCAGGGAAACCCAGTGAATGTGGTCTATCTGGATTTCCAAAAGGCCTTTGATAAGGTGCCACACAGGAGGCTGCTGAGTAAGGTGAGGGCCCATGGTGTTCGAGGTGAGCTACTGGCATGGGTTGAGGATTGGCTGTCTGACAGAAGGCAGAGAGTTGGGATAAAAGGTTCTTTTTCGGAATGGCAGCCGGTGACCAGCGGTGTCCCACAGGGTTCAGTGTTGGGGCCGCAGCTGTTCACCATATATATTAATGATCTGGATGAAGGGACTGGGGGCATTCTAGCGAAGCTGCCGATGATACAAAGTTAGGTGGTCAGGCAGGTAGTGCTGAGGAAGTGGGGAGGCTGCAGAAGGATCTAGACAGTTTGGGAGAGTGGTGCAGGAAATGGCTGATGCAATTCAACGTGAGAAAATGTGAGGTCTTGCACTTTGGAAAAAAGAATCCAAGCATAGACTACTTTCTAAACGGTGAGAAAATTCATAATGCCAAAGTACAAAGGGATCTGGGAGTGCTAGTCGAGGATTCCCTAAAGGTAAACATGCAGGTTGAATCTGTGATTAAGAAAGCGAATGCAATGTTGTCATTTATCTCAAGAGGATTGGAATATAAAAGCAGCAAAGTGCTACTGAGCCTTTATAAGGCTCTGGTTAGGCCCCATTTGGAGTACTGTGTCCAGTTTTGGGCCCCACATCTCAGGAAGGACATACTGGCACTGGAGCGTGTCCAGCGGAGATTCACACGGATGATCCCTGGAATGGCGGGTCTAACATATGATGAACGGCTGAGGATCCTGGGATTGTATTCATTGGAGTTTAGAAGGTTAAGGGGAGATCTAATAGAAACTTACAAGATAATACATGGCTTAGAAAGGGTGGACGCAAAGAAACTGTTTCCGTTACGCGAGGAGACGAGGACCCGTGGGCACAGCCTTAGAATTAGAGGGGGTAAATTCAGAACAGAAATGCGGAGACATTTCTTCAGCCAGAGAGTGGTGGGCCTGTGGAATTCATTGCCGCGGAGTGCAGTGGAGGCCGGGACGCTAAATGGCTTCAAGGCAGAGATAGATAAATTCTTGATGTCGCGAGGAATTAAGGGCTATGGGGAGAATGCTGGTAGGTGGAGTTGAAATGCCCATCAGCCATGATTGAATGGCGGAGTGGACCCGATGGGCCGAATGGCCTTACTTCCACTCCTATGTCTTATGGTCTTATGGTCTTAACATGGCGCTGGAGTGCTCTGTGCGGCTCCAGCTGCCGCACACGGCCCTGCACTGCTCGCGTGGTTGGTGCATGGACGCGGCGGCCATTTTTGCATCGGCCCCCGTGCAACAAGGCAGAGCTCGCAGCACCACCATGCCAACTCCTAGATCATGTTTATCCGTTCGGAGAACAACCCATGTCCTGCCCGTCTGCCCCACCGACTGCCGAGGCCTCTGGCTGTGTGACTGAAGGCTCTTGCTAACAGTCACTTGGCAATCTTGGTTAAGTGAGCACTTCACACAACCCTAGTGGATTCCTGTAGGCGGGCCGGCCATATAGCATGTGGGAGTCATTGCCTATCCTCCCAATCACACCTTGTGCCTGAACACAGTGGGAGGCAGCACCACATACGCAGCAGCCAACATCCGAACACCCAGGGAATGGGACACAGCTCCTGGGACATGTTCACAGCCGGAGGGTGGTGGCTGCTACGGGAGGGGAAGGTGCCTGGAGAAATGGGCCAAGGATTCAGAGGTCAGCTCCCATTGTGGAAGAAAGTGACAGAGGCATCATTCTGGTTGTTCACAAAAGCTCCCTGAAGTGTTGGGTAGTGTAGACTTGAGAGATGAACAGACACTTCCAAAACTGATGAAGGTTCAACTCAATTTTATTAACTACTTCTAACTAACTAACACACAATGACTGTGTGTTTAAATGATGCTAACTTGAACTAAAGACCTAAGCCTTGTCCGAACCAGTTGATTCTCTCAGCACGTGTTGTGAGTCTGTGCTGGGCTGGATGAGTTCTTGTTACACTGAGAGGCAGCACCCAGAAAGAGCGGGAACCGTGGTGCCCTCTGCCTTTATAGTGTGTGTATTCTAACTGATGATTGGCTGCGGTGTTTGTACATGTTGATTGGTCCCTGTGTGTGTCCATCAGTGTGTGTCTGCACCATGATATACTGGTGTATATTATGACATACCCACCCTCCTGATGGTGCTGCCCTCACCCACACACCCCTCACCCCTTACCTACCTAATCCCCTCCCCCGGTGCCCTCAGAAATCCTCTATGTGCTTTACCCTCCCAGCACTACCACTATGTCTGGGTGTGACCGCAGGATGCACTACTGAGGTGGAGTCGGCCAGCTGTTTTCCACATGGCCTTCAATGCCTTTGGCGGGTGTCCTCTGGGGGTTCTGAGGCCAGAGGACCCCGGCTCACTTGTCGGCAGCACATGCAGAGTGGTGCTGCCCTCTCCCGTGTGCTGGCTGCGAGACGTGGCCTCATCAGAGGAGTGAAAATCGGGGGAGCTGGTGGCTACCGTCGCCACTCCATGGGATGGGTCCAGCTTGGCACTCAGCGCCCGCTCCCCCCGTTCTGTGCCCATAGGGCCCTGGTGTTCACCCTGGGATGGAGATGCAGCTGGTTCGAACTCTGGCTGCCCCTGCATCATCTGGCTGTGTGAGCCCTGGCAGCTCCACATGGTCTATACCATCGTGTCGACACCCTCTGCGATGCTCCTCAGTGACTGGGTCATGCAGCGCCTCAGCAATGTCCACTTGTGCCTGGGACAAGCTCCACAGTGCTTTGGCCATTCTCATCTGAGAGTGGGACATGTCCCGCTGAACCTCATCAAGGTCAACCTGGTACTGGGTCACATCCCCGAGTGAGGTGTAGATTCTATCGAGACCTTCAGCCACGGCCGTCACCGACTGTGCGATGCCTTGGGCACCTTCACTAATGGTGGCAACGTTTTGCACCAGACTCTGCATTGCAGTTGCCACCTTAGCAATATTGGCCTTGGTGCCACGCATTTGCCAGTGCCATCTCCTGCACCCGTAGCCTCTGGGGCTCCTCTACGTGACTATGAACCTGCTGCAGTGTCGCTGACATCTTCTTCTGAATGTCACGGATGCTCCCTAATGTCTCCATCAGCTCCGGATAACCCTGTTCCACAGGCTCAGCATCCTTCAGAAAGAAGGATACGTTCTATGTTGCGAACCTTACGGGAGGCTTGTGCCTCCATTCCCCTCTACTGTCCACCATCCTGCCCTTCCAATTCTGCCCCCTTTACTTTCTCCCTAAACCGGGCCTTCCAAGGTGACCTCTTTCTCTGCCCATGACCCCGCCCCTACTCCAACATTTCCATGTCACATCCCTCCTCCTGCCAACTCCACCACGGCCAACCCTCGCGGCCACCTCCCAGACCTCACGTCCGTTCACCAGCATTAAAAATAAATTTAAAAAATAAATATTTATTGTCACAAGTAGGCTTACATTAACACTGCAGTGAAGTTACTGTGAAAAGTCCCTTGTCGCCAAATTTGGGCGGGAGCCTGTTCGGGTACACAGAGGGAGAATTCAGAATTCTCAGCTGGTACGGGAATTGAACCCGCGTTGCTGGCCTTGTTCTGCATCACAAACCAGCTGTCTAGCCCACTGAGTTAAACCAGTCTGCCAGTGTGGCAGCCCCTGCCCGAAGGCTATAGTGTTAGCCTTTTTAACCATCAGGCTTTCCTGGTTCCTTTGCAAATACCCATCAGGCTATAGTGTCTCTTTTAACTTGGCCATATCTCACCCTGGTCCTATGAAGGAGTACCTTCACCTAGCTGAGAGCATATCTTACATTTCTGTCAAATAATTGTTAAAGCATGGTGTTTTTCACAAACATCAAAGATTTAAAAAATTTGTTTGGAGAAGATAAACAGTTTGGAAACAATTGACATTAATTTAAAATGCTGTGGACAGGATGCTCCTCTTGGGCTGAGGAAATACATTTTTTAAAATATTCTTGTACAGTTGTGAAAGGGCTCTCCAGTTTGTTCCCAAAATATGAAATCAAGTCTAAGCGTTGAAGAAGTTTGACAGAAATCCAATTTGAACTTAACGGAACATTTGTATCATTGTTGAAGAGGAACTGCTAAAATTGTACTTAAGATCCCGGTGGTACCATAAAATCATAGATGAGAAGCATCTTCCAAAATGTTAAACGGTTTGGAATCAATTGGAATTTTAAATAAAATTTGGGGGAAGGTGAAGAAAAGATAACCAAAAAAATTAATAAAACCAGTTTGAAATTGAGATGGGTTTATTTTGTGATCAGGGACGTTTTTTCTTAAATATTATGTAAAGTGATCCAATTGTGTGCATTTGAGAATGTTTTGCTACATGAAAAAGCGAACAGGGAAGTTAACCCTTTCTGCCTACAGCTGTTTTTTTATTTAATTCATCAGACAAGTTTTGTATAATTTTATGTTAAGTTTCTGAATGTACAGATATGATTGGACATATTAACCCATTTGGCTCTTGGCCAGAGCCACAATGGATTGTTTGTGTTTCTTTTTAAACAGGCAATGGTTGGTTTCCAGCTTCAAGTGAACCCAGAGTTTTATTGAAGCACAGCATAAAGGGCGAGATTCTCCCAAAACGGGAGAAATCGTAAAGCTGCCGTAAAACCCGGGCGAGTTATACGGCAGCGCGCCCCTTCCCGACGGGGGACCGATTCTGGTCCCCGGTCGGGGCTAGCAGCCCGACGCCGTAGGCTCCGGCAAGACGGGCTTAACGAAAATCGTTAAGCCCGCTTACCGGAGTTAGCGCCGGCTGACGCGTCATATGACGTCAGCCGCGCATGCGGAGTTTGGAAGACTCCAACCCGCGCATGCGCGGGTGACGTCATCGCGTTTTTGCGAGAAACCCGCGCATGCGCGGGCCGGGTTGCCCCTCAGCCGCCCCGCGAATGGATACTGCGGGGCGGCGGAAGGACAAGTAGTGCGCGGGCATCGGGCCCGCTGCCCGTGATCGGTGCCCACCGATCGCGGGCCCATGGCACCCTTGGCACGGCCGTGGTACTGCCGTGCCAATCGGTGCCATGGTTATAAAAAGCGAGTTAGTGACGCCGTTTTTACGAACGGCAAGACCAGGTGTGTTTGCCGTTCGTGAAAACGGCGGAAAGGGCTGGGACTTCGGCCCATCTAACAGCTGAGAATCGCTGCCGGCCGTAAAAAAACGGCGGCAGCGATTCGGGTCGGGACTTCGGCGGGGGGGTGGGAGAATAGCGGGAGGGCGGCAAAAATGTCGGGAAGGCCCTCCCGATATTCTCCCACCCGTCGTGGGGGGCGGAGAATTTCGCCCAAAAGCTTTCAGAGACTTGGGACGGAATCTCACCATATTTTTTCAAAGTGTCAGGCTGTGACTGAAAATGGGCATGTAGCTCTCCAGCTGCTCCGACCAGTTTTCACTCAGAATCTTGAGCCTCTCTGAAGAAAGCAAATGAATGTGTGGGGTTTTCGCCATTACTTTGGCTGAACAGGTCCTGATAGAGACGCCAAGCC
Organism: Scyliorhinus canicula; assembly: GCF_902713615.1. NCBI lineage: Eukaryota > Metazoa > Chordata > Chondrichthyes > Carcharhiniformes > Scyliorhinidae > Scyliorhinus > Scyliorhinus canicula. Next base: position 93,660,503 of record NC_052159.1, on the reverse strand, counting down.
CGTCTACACAGAGATCGAGGTGACATCTTTAACGGGTGCCCCGTTCAGAACTGACCATTAACTCCCACCCACTTCCTCAACAATCATCGGCTCTCTCTCCATACCCTCCCATACTCATTGGGCTCTCTCTGCTCCTCCCCATAATCATTGGACTCTCTCTCCACCCCCCCTATTCCCTCAATCATTGAGCTGTCTCTACCCCTGCCTCCCCCCCACATAATCATCTGGCTTCTGCCCCCCTCAACCCTGTGTCCCCCCTCAATAGTGTCTACTCCACCACACATAATGTGAAAGTCCCCCCCCACAATTTGGCTCCCGAGAGAGCCTGTCCCTGGCAGTGCCCCAGTACAGGTTGGCACCATGACAGTCTGTCTCAGGTGGCAGAGCTTGGGTATGTCCCTTTCACTCGGGGACTATACTTAACTTTGCTCCCCTCAGAGGGATACCTCGGCTGAAGCTTGTTATCTTGTTTTTAAAAACATGGGGCGGAATTCTCCGCTCCCGGGAAAAATCGGGAGGGCCGTCGTGAACTCGGCCGCGTTTCACGATGGCCTCGGAGGCCGCTCCTCGCCCCCTATTCTCCCCTCCCGGCAGGGCTAGGAGCGGTGCTCCGTAGCTCCTGGCCACCGGGCGGCGCGCCGAGAGTGACGCGACGGCGGCGCCTATGTGACGTCAGCCGCGCATGCGCAGGTTGGCCGGCACCAACCCGCGCATGCGTGGCTGACGTCACGACGGCTGACAGCTCGAACCTGCGCATGCGCGGTGGCCGTCTTTCCCCTCAGCCGCCACGCAAGACGTGGCGGCATGATCTTGCGGGGCGGCGGAGGGGAAATAGTGCGTCTGATTGAGATGCCAGCCCGATGATCGGTGGGCACCGATCGCGGGCCTGTCCCCTCCCGAGCACAGTTGTAGTGCTCATTCCCCATCAGGCCCCCTACAAGCCCCAAAACGGGCATCTCACGGCGATTTCATGATGGCAGCGACCAGGTGTGGTTGCCGCCGTCGTGAAACGGTCGCGAACAGCAGGCCGCTCGGCCCATCCGGGTCGGAGAATTGCCCGGCGCCGTGAAAAACGGCGGACGGCGATTCTTCCAAGTGGGGGGGGGGGGGGGGTGGGAGAATCGTGGGGGGGCGCCAGGGGGTCGTGAAATTAGTCGGGGTGCCCTCCTGCGATTCTCCCACCCGGCGTGGGGAGCGGGAATCGCGCCCATGTTGTCTCACCAAGATGACAGAATGAATATTTAATGAGGGAGAGTTATATTAAGGGGTGTTCTGAATAATCATATTCAAACTTATTTAAATTAATTCAAATAAATGGCATGAACCTCGTGACACTACTGATGAGGGGCATAGAAAATTGGGAAATGTGATTCTCTCCAGATTTTCCGCCCACATCACTGTTCTCTCTGACAATGAACATGGGCTGAAAACCACGTGCTTGGCCTTAACCATTCAGGCTGTTTGTTACCATGGCCGGGATTCTCCCCTACCCGGCGGGGCGAGGGGTCCCGGCGTAGCGGAGTGGCGCCAACCACTCCGGCGTCGGGCCTCCCCAAAGGTGCGGAATTGTCCGCACCTTTGGGGGCTAGACCCGCGCCGGAGTGGTTGGCACCATGCCGACTGGCACCAAATCCGGAGCCAACGACCTTTGGCGCCCGCCGCCCTGCGTCGGGGCTGGCCGATAGGCCTTCGCTAGTTCGCGCATGTGCCGGTGCGTCAGCTGCCGCTGACGTCACCACTAGCGCATGCACGGTAGGGGGGTTCTCTTCCGCCTCCGCCATGGTGGAGGCCGTGGCGGCGGCGGAAGAAAAAGAGTGCCACCACGGCACAGGCCCGCCCGCCGATCGGTGGGCCCCGATCGCGGGCCAGGCCACCATGCGGGCATCCCCTGGGGTCCGATCGCCCCGCGCCCCTCCCAGGACCCCGGGGGCCGGCTCGTGCCGCCAATCCTGCCGCCACCAGAGGTGGTTGAAACCACGGTGGCGGGATTGGCCTCTCAGCAGCGGGACTTCGGCCCATCGCGGGCTGGAGAATCGCTGCAGGGGGCTCGCCGATTGGCGCGGAGGGCACGCCGATCGGCGTGGCGCGATTCCCGCCCCCGCCAATTCCCGGGTGGCAGAGAATTCCGGCCACGGCGGGGGTGGGATTTGCGCCGGTCCAGAGCGATTCTCTGACCCTGGAGAATTGGAGAATTGCGCCCCATGTGTTCGGCGGGATTCTCCGTTTCTGAAACTAAGTGTTGATGCCAACACAGAATTCGTGGACATTCACAACAGCAAAACTGGCGGCACACCTGGACCGATTCCACCACTGTCAAGGGGCTAACATCGGCGCCACGTGGAACACAATCAATTCCAATGAAAAATGATGCGGGATTCGCTGGATCTGTGATTGACACTCGGGAGGCTGACAAGCTGCAGTCGCATATACGCGTTATAACCCACACACACACTCATCCTAACCAACAGGGTGGCACTAGTGTTGGAGCACGCCTATACAGCTGATGGGTAGGCTTGGGCCAGAGGGCACCTGGGGGGGGGGCCTTGGGGGGGCGACACCCATATGACCCGTGGCCCTAGGTTCACAGTGGGCTGATAGCGGCGTGTGCAGCTGTATGGCCACCTTTCCGGCTGCAGCAATGGTGTTCCGTGTCAGTCTACCCTGACCCCACAGTCACCTCCTGGCCAACCCCAGAAACTCCCCCCGACCCTGGCAGAAGCCCCCCCGGACAACTGTCAACAAACTCTGTCGATGTTGGAAACTTTCCGTACCCCCTCTTTCAGCAGCCACCATGCCGGATTCACGACTTTTAAAAGCACAAATGAACCACGCCATTGGGAACTTGGCCTATTGGAGGCGGAGCATCGTGGAGACCCCGGAGAATACCGGGCCAGGCCCCCTGCTGATATGCAGTGTCCACCGTACACATTGACGCCCCTGACGAGGTGACGGAGAATTGCGATTTGGCGTCAAATCGCGCCCACCGTGATTTTGGCATCGGAACCTATTCTCCGCCCAATCGTGTTTCGTGATTTCGGCATCGGCAAACGGAGAATCCCGCCCCATATCTTTCCTGACAAAGTGTTTTAGTATTGGAGATATTGACATACTATTGTCTCTGATGCAACACAACATGTAAAACCACAGAGTTTTGATGGAATTATTTCTGAAATTAGAATTGATAAAATAACTTGATATGATTTGCCATTTCAAGCATTCAAAGGAACATTTAAGAGGATAAAAAAATTCTAACTTTAGAAAAAGCTAATGGAAGAACAGTCCAGGCGGTTTTCTTGTTTTTAGAATAAATGGAACACTTACAAAACCTGTTAGCCTAACAACAATGCTATCTGAATTTGGGATCATTTTATGAAAGCAAAAAAGGTACAATCTAGTAGGCTGTTGGAGAAAATAACATGTTGTTTAAGAAAAAAAAAACAAGCAAGCAAAATATATTAATGCCTGTAGTCAATTGGTCGATAAAGATTTTATGAAAATGTTATTGGTCTATAAAGTTTCTCCAGTAACGATTGCATGCATAAAACAGTACGAGGAGATTGAGCAGAGCAGATAGAGTTAGGAAAAAAGATACAACTCCAAATGGAATTAGGAATAACTCCTCTTGGTAATTTTCTCATGGTGATGTTTGTGTCCCTATCTATGTTCTTTTAAAGAGTGAACTGAGGTTGTTGATTGGACATTGAGGCATTGGGACCATATATGGAGAGAAAGACTAAGGGCGGAATTCTCCGCTCCCACGTGGCGTGGGAGAATCGTGGGAGGGCCTCCTGACATTTTTTACGCCCCCCCTGGCTCCCCCAGCGATTCTCCCCCCCCCCCCCCGCCGTTTTTCACAGCGAACGGCGATTCTCCGAGCCCGATGGTCCGAGCGGCTGGCTCTTCACGCCTGTTTCGTCACGGCAGCAACCACACCTGGTCGCTGCATTCGTGAAACGGGTGCCAGATGCCCGTTTGGGACATCTAGGGGCCCGATTTATACGCGACTGTGCTCGGGAGGGGACAGGCCCGTGATCGGTGCCCACCGATCGTCGGGGCCAGCGTCCAAAACGGACGCACTCTTTCCCCTCCGCCGCCCGGCAAGATCAAGCCGCCACGTCTTGCCGGGTGGCGGAGGAGAAAGACGGCACCGCGAATGCGTGGGTTCGTGCCGTCTGTGTGCTGATGTCATCCGCGCATGCGCGGGTTGGAACCGGCAACCTGCGCATGCGTGGATGACATCAGAAAAGCGATATTTCCGCGTGCTCCTAGCCCCCCGGGTGGGGGTGAATTAGGTGCAGGGAGCGGGCCCCGAGGCCGTCGTGAAGCTCGAGCGATTTCACGACGACCATCCCGATTTTTATCGGGAGCGGAGAATACCGCCCTAAGAGTTTGAGATCTTTTGATAAGATCATATCCTGAGAGTTAAGAATTTGTGGCATGATATTGAGACACTGTGAATGTGTACAGGTGGGCAGAAACATGCTAGAATCCAATTCAAATTAGCTAGTTCAAAGGATGTGAAAAATGCACGAAGAACTGATTTCAGTCATGGTGCACCTACTTGACAAATGGCATGACATGGAATGCTTCAATGGGATGGAATCCTGGCATCCCCAATGGCTTGTTTCTCGGCAGCCATGCCGTCACTGACAGCGGGAGTCCCCAATCCTGCCATTGGTCATTGGGATTTCCCATTGTAGGCACCCCCCCCCCCCCGTTGCCAGGAAACCTGTGGGCTTCCGGTGGAACAGAGAATCCCATTGGCGGAGAAATCACCACAATCTTTTTAGATCAACAAGGCACTGACACATATTCCACATTTTGGGCAGGATTCTCCAATCCATGCAGAGTGTCCATGCTGCCGTAAACGCTGTCGCGTTTTACAACAGCATGAACGAGCCACTCTCACGTCTAATTCTGGCCCCTACAGGGGGCCAGCACAGTGCTGGAGTGGTTCGTGTCGCTCCAACTGCAGATCCCGGACAAGTACAGTTGCGCCGGCATCAACACGCGCATGCGCAGTGGCCTCCTTCAATGCGCTGGCCCTGATGCAACATGGCGCAGGGCTACAGGGGCCGGCGCATAGGAAAGGAGGCCCCCAGCCACAGAGGCCGCCCCGCCGATCGGTGGGTCCCGATCACGGGCCAGGTCACATCGGAGGCCTCCCCCACGGGGTTGGACCCTCCCTCCCCCTCTACCCTCAGGTATGGGATTTTCACAGTAACTTCATTGCAGTGTTAATGTAAGTCTACTTGTGACAATAAAGATTATTATTATTATTAAAAACTGTGTTAAACCAGCCAAGAATATGGAAACTATTGGATTATGGAAGGCGAGATATTATTAGCCACCCGACCCTTACGCGCCGAGGTCCTGCCAGCCCAGAACAGGTTAAAATGGCGCCAGCGAGACTCGGCTCTTTTCCTACAGTCGCTCGGCCCATCCGGGCCGGAGATTCAGCGGGCCGGCGGCATCGAGCAGCCCGCGACCGACGCCGTGCCAACCACCCTGGCGCCAATGGCGCCGATTCTCCACACTACAGAGAATCACGTGCTGCCGTCGGGGCGGCGTGGCCCGTTCGTGGGGATTCTCCGGCCTGATGTAGGGCTGGGAGAATCCCACCCTCTATACTTCCACTGACTTTAAAACAGTCAGGACAGAATTAACATACTGATACATGTCAAAGTGAGCAAAATTAGTTTTTAGCAGTTAAGGGCTTGGGAGTAAGAATGCTTGGTATAAATGAGGATTTTGGGAAAATTCAGCATGGGCTCTTGGGCGGCATGGTAGCAAAACGGTTAGCACTGTTGCTTCACAGAGCCAGGGTCCCAGGTTCGATTCCTGGCTTGGGTCACTGCACAGAGTCTGCAAGTTTTCCCTGTGTCTCCGTAGGTTTCCTCCGTGTACTCAGTTTCCTCCCACAAGTCCCGAAAGACGTGCTGTAAGGTAATTTGGACATGCTGAATTCTCTCTCCTTGTACCTGAACAGGTGCCGGAATGTGGCGACGATGGGATTTTCATAGTAACTTCATTGCAGTGTTACTGTAAGCCTACTTGTGACAATAAAGATTATTATTATTAAAACAATGTCAAACCAGTCAAGGATATAGAAACTATTGGATTATGGAAGGCGATATATTATCAGCAATACCTGAGGAGACAATGATTGCTAATATTGAATCCTGAAACAATGGGCAGGCATCTACATGTGAGTACAGAGATCAGTTGTTCAAATAACAGAATGAGGGGGATGTGGGGCCTGTGGGTGACACAGCCTAAGAAGATCCCACCCCTATTTCAATAGTAAGTAATGTGCCCTAAATTTACACCCGACCCAAATGTGTTCATACAAACTGGAAAGATCTGTTTCATGATGTACGCCATGAGGCGGTCCGATCATATTGAAACTGACTAATTTGGGTTTGCCTGAAGGGTGTAAGCAAAAAGTAAAACTTTGCATACTTGAAAGGGTTCGGAGTAGAGTACTGGTCACCAGTGAACAATAAAACTGGGGAGAATATATATTTCAGAAGTAGGGAAAAAGGCGAAGAAGCCTTGTTAACGATGAAGAAAATTCAATACCTCCTGGGTGAACACTCTAGACTTGGCTCCTTTGAATCAAATATTGGGGATTTCAAAACTGGGCTGAAGAAAATAAATTAGAACAGACAAAGCAAGCCAAAGAGAGCACAAATTTGGTCCCCGATACCCCAAATACTTTTCATTGTATTAGAATTATGGAATGAAAATCCAGATTAATTCATGGATATGTATTACTTTGCATGTCATTTTGTAATTCAGCTCATTATTGTATTGTATTTGTTGCATTCGATGTGTTCGATATCGAAAGAGAAATAGGCGAGAAAAAAATATAAAGAGACGATCAAAGTAAATTGATTCCGTTAGAGTAAATGAAGCAATATTTGATATACTTTTAAAGGGTGGATATTGCAAGACTTTATGTCAACCCATTTTCTTTCAAATTCCATTTTTCACATGTTTTTTCTAATATTCTTATTTTTACTATTGCAGCTGAATCTGCTTTAGATGTGATACTCATGCTTGTAAATGGCTCTTGGCAGTCTTGCATGCAAAGACGCTGGGCGCGATTCTCCGCACTCACGACGGTGCGGAGAATAGCGGGGGTCGTAAATTTTTACGGCGACGCTGTTCCGACGCCCTCCCGCTATTCTCCGAACCCCGCAAAATCTCGGAGTCGCCATTCCCGACAAACGCCTCCTTCACGCCCCCGACACGACCAGATTCGCCACTAATAGCCCCCCCCCGCTATTCACCGTCCCGGATGGGCCGAAGTCCCGACGTCATCGCGCCCTGTTTGCACGGCGTGAAACACACCTGCTATTTAAGTTCGTCAACCAGTCGGCCTGGCTGACGACAGCTTGGAGGAGGTGAGCGCACCGCTCAGCGCACCGCTCAGCGCACCGCTCAGCGCACCGCTCGAGTCTGGCCACAACGGAGAAGGCATCCCTGAGAACGGGAGGGGGGGGGGTCCAGAGCGGGGGCAGTGGTGGAGACGGAGGGGGCAGTGGGGGAGACGGAGGGGGGAGTGGGGGGGGGGGGAGTGGGGGAGACGGGGGGGGGAGTGGGGGAGACGGGGGGGGGAGTGGGGGAGACGGGGGGGACGGGGGGGGGAGTGGGGGAGTGGGGGAGACGGGGGGAGTGGGGGAGACGGAGTGGGGAGTGGGAGTGGGGGGGGGTAGGGAGAGAGTGAGCGAGTGAGCCGTCCAACCCCGTAACAAAATGTCTGCCCCCATGCCATGGCATGCCGGTCACAAGGACAAGGCCGCTGTTTGCCCTGTGGCTTACGGCCACAGGCCACTGACGCACCCGTGAGGAGGACATAGTTAACTGCCCGTTGGATGCAGAAAGTGACCAGGGGTTAGGCTGCCCGCGTGTCAGCAGCGCGACCAGGCCACCGGGACACACAGGTATCCCGTGGCAGGCGGCTGCCGAGGTGTCGACTAACCTCCGTCTAACATGTCTGTCTAACATGTCCCGTTTCTCTGCCCCCCACCACCCTTCTGTAGGTTAGCACAATGTCTGTGAACAGAACGGTTATGTTCTGCGCAGTGGTTGGGGCCGCTGCACTGCATTTGGCGATGCAGCAGCATCCACACCCACAACCCGCAGTGGATGCAGGGCCAGCTGCAGCAGCAGAGGGAAGGGCCGAGGAGTTGCCAGTCGTCGAGCAGCATGGGGAGGAGGAGGATGAGGAGGAAGAGGAAGAGGAGAGAGTGAGGGTGCAGCCACGGCGCCAGAGGCGGCGACCAAAGCCGAGGGTGTACCGTGTCCGGGTCTCTTTCCTAACAATGACGGACATCACCTGCAGGAGGAGACTCCGGCTGAGTAGGCAGACGGTGATACATATCTGCGAACTCCTGTCGCACCTCGCCCCACGTGGAACGGGGGGAGGACACGCGATCCCGGTTGCCATCAAGGTGACGGTCGCTCTTAACTTCTATGCTACCGGCTCCTTCCAGTCTCCGAGCGGGGATGTCTCCTGGATCTCCCAGTCATCGGTCCACAGGTGTATCCAGGATGTGACCGACGCCCTCTATGCCATCGCGGACATCTACATCACCTTTCCTGAGGACCAAGCAAGTCAAGACTCACAAGTTCGTGGATTTGCCAGCGTGGCCGGGATACCGAGGGTGCAGGGGGCAATCGATTGTGTTCACGTCCCCATGCGCCCGCCTGCAGGGGACAGGGACGTGTTCACAAACAGGAGGGGGACATACTCCATGAATATCCAGGTGGTATGCGACCCCTACATGAGGATCATGAACGTCTCTGCAAGGTTTCCAGGGAGTGTGCATGACTCCTACATACTGGCGCAGTCGTTCATCCCTGCGATGTTTGAGGGACATCCTCCCCGGCTGAGGGGCTGGTTGCTAGGCGACAGGGGTTATCCGCTGAGGTCTTGGCTGATGACGCCTATACGGAGGCCTCAGACCAATGCGGAAACACGATACAACGAGGCCCATGCAGCAACCAAGGGTGTGGTGGAGCGCTGCCTTGGCCTCCTAAGATGATATTCAGGTGCCTGGACCGCTCCGGAGGGGCCCTGCAGTACCAGGCCGAAAGGGTCGCTCGCATTGTAGCGGTCTGCTGTGCGCTGCACAACATCGCGATGCAGAGGGGAGATGACCTGCTGCAGGAGGCGGAGGGAGAAGCCAGTGGCAGTGGTGCCAGCACAGAGGAGGAGAAGGAGGAGGACGAGGAGGAGGAGGAGGCTGGCAGAGTGGCGGGCACAGCACGCAGACACGACCCAGGTGCTGGTGATGTCCAGGAGGCGGCACGACAGACCCGGCGAGGACGGCGGGCACGCAACGCCTTGGTGGCAGCACGGTTCACGCATCGCATGTGACGTCCCCGCTGAACACCAAACCACCACCTGCATCGCTAGTCGTGCAGAGGGTCAACACACAACTTCCACCACCACAACCCCCCCCCCTCCCACCCCCTCTCAGTGTACACTGCTCCACTTCGACATCACCCTTACCACTGGGTCCAGATGGTATGGCACAACATTGATGGCTGTGTCAGCGGGTGTGATCAGTGCCATGTGGAATGGTGACAGCCCGCTCTGCGATGAGCTGTGAGCTCAGAATCGTTAGAGAGAGTCTGACCCATGGCAATAGCTGAACCATCCACCTTGGTGGCCGCTGAGATCGTCACTGACACTCCATCACGTGCCCGCGTGGGCTAGCTGTGGGAGGGGTTGGGGGGGGGGGGAGGGGCAGGGACTGCACACCCGGCACCAAAGTTTCACCACTCATCAACCCCAGCGACACTCGGTCACCATCACAAATCCTGTGGCTGTGGAACAATCACACGGTATTACAAGTAAGGTGGAACAGTGCGTTTAATGTTAACAATTATTTACAGGTGCCCTAGCCCCTACAACTAAACTGTGCCCTTCACCCGTGCCAACTTACTCAGTGTCTATATTAGTTGCCTTACGGGCCCTACCACTACGTCTAAGTGATTCCCCAGATGATACAGCAGGAGTGGAGGAGGATTGCTGCGAATCGCCCCCCTCGACTCGTTTCTCCTTGGCCAAGCGTTTCCTGGGGTGACCCGGCCTTGATGGGCCAGGCTGCTCTGCGGGCGTCTCGGGTGACATTGTGCCACCCTGCTCTGCCTGCTGCCCACCCGATGCACCAGGGATGGGACGGGGGGAGGCCGAGAATTCCGGGACGTCCCGTGATGGACTTAATGGGACAGGCCCCGAAACCTCCTCCTCCCTCGGGGAGCCCGGTGGCCCCCGGGCCTCACTTTGGGACAGAGGTGCGAGCGGGGAGGTGCCCCGTCGCACCACCGACACCTGGCGCTGCCAGTCCTGGAGGCCTGCAACGGTATCCACCGGGATCCGAAGGTTTGCAGAGACGGAGTCCAGGGAGTTAGACATTCCCGCCAGGGACTGTGCGACCTCAACCTGTGTGTGCACGACACCATCCAGCACATGTGTCAGGCGGTTAATTCTCACGGCGACTGACTGCTGCGACTGTGCCATGACCTGGTGAGACTGGGCCAAGGCCCGCAGGCCGCCGGCAATGTCGTTTTGCCTCTGGCACATTGCTGCCTGTGAGAGGGCAACCCTGTCCAGGGCCGAGGATGACGCGTGCATATGAACCCCAATGCCTTGCATCACCTGACCCATTGCCTCCACTGCGGATGCCACCCGTGCGGTGTCGGATTGGGTCTCTGCCATGAGCGGCACCACTCCCTGCTCGTGGACGCGGTTCAACTCCTCTAACAGCGTCTGCAGAGTCTGGAAGGAAGCCCTCATCCCGTCGTTGTTTCCCTGGGTTTCTTGAGGCATCGGCTGTGCGGGTGGGTTGAGAAACTCCAGGAACTCCGAAAACGTCTGGGAGCCAGCTGCATCCTGGGCCTGGTCTGGCCTCCGCGAGTCCGGGCCCTCGGTTGCTCCGACCTCCACCTGCTGTACCTGCTCAGCTGTGATGTACAAACCAGACTGTGACCCAGGAGACTCATCACTAAATAGGCCCGCCGGGGTGAGTGTCTCTGGGATGATGGATGTTGTGGGAGATAGCAGTGCCGCAAGCCCGATGTTTTCGCAATTTAGCCCCTCCTCAATGGTGTGGGGCCGCTCAGAGTCCGGAGGGTTATCCCTGGCCATTTCCGGGGGTTGTATTCTCGCCACCCTCTGGGCATCCTGATCCGCAGATTGGGTTGGGGAGGATAGGGCTCCCCGCTGATCGGGCACCCTCTGTCGTGCGGCCCCGGGTGAGGTGGCGGCAGATGCCTGTGTCCGTCTGCAGCCAGACGGCCCTGGTCGTTCGGCATCACGTCCTAGGGAAGAGAATGAGACGGGTTATTTAGATTTGCTCGGCAGGCCGCTGGACGGTCCCAGTGGGCAGCGTGTGAAGGGACAGAGGATGGGGGACGTATCCCAGTGGGCAGGGTGTGTGAAGGGACAGAGGATGGGGGAGGTGTCCAAGTGGGCAGCGTGTGTAAAGGGACAGAAGATGGGGGAGGTGTCCAAGTGGGCAGGGTGTGTGAAGGGACAGAGGATGGGGGAGGTATCCCAGTGGGCAGGGTGTGTGAAGGGACAGAGGATGGGGGAGGTGTCCAAGTGGGCAGGGTGTGTGAAGGGACAGAGGATGGGGGAGGTATCCCAGTGGGCAGGGTGTGTGAAGGGACAGAGGATGGGGGAGGTATCCCAGTGGGCAGGGTGTGTGAAGGGACAGAGGATGGGGGAGGTATCCCAGTGGGCAGGGTGTGTGAAGGGACAGAGGATGGGGGAGGTATCCCAGTGGGCAGGGTGTGTGAAGGGACAGAGGATGGGGGAGGTGTCCAAGTGGGCAGGGTGTGTGAAGGGACAGAGGATGGGGGAGGTATCCCAGTGGGCAGGATGTGTGAAGGGACAGAGGATGGGGGAGGTGTCCAAGTGGGCAGGGTGTGTGAAGGGACAGAGGATGGGGGAAGTATCCCAGTGGGCAGGGTGTGTGAAGGGACAGAGGATGGGGGAGGGGTGGGTGTTTGTCAAGGAGGGTTGTCTCACTTGCTGCAGATCCGCCAACCTCGCATAGCGCGACATCCCGGGTGGCAGACCCCCCAACAAGGTCCAGTGCCCTCTGCTCAAAGGTGGTGAGGGGGTGCAGGTTGGGCGAACCCCCTCCAGTCTTGTGCCGCTCACGGTTGTTGTGAGCGGACTTGGCCTGTTGGGGGAGGGTACATAGGTAGATCATTACAATACGGCAGGTATCAGCAGTCCGTTCAGATACTGGCACAGTTTGGGGGTCAAGTTGTCATAAGACGATTGCATCTCTCCAAGGGGCCAGAGCGCTGGGTCTGTGACAACTTTGTGAACCATCCTCAAATAACTCTGGCCCAATCCACCTCCACCCCCCGTGCCGGGGGGGGAGGTGGGTGATTAGGTAAAGGGGGGCGGGGGGGAGGGATGGTTGTGACCAGGGGGCACCTTCTTGGCACTGAAGACACGAAGATGACTCGTTCAGCGGAGTGAACACCCTGGGATCAGATCTTTGCATGCAGGAAAACCAATAGCTAGTGTGTGAGTATGCTTGTAGTAACTTCTGATAATAAAGTTTATTAAGCCACATGGTTGTTATGTGCCACTGTATACCCAGAATAAGATTAGAACCTAGGTAGAATATTTACCATGAGACCTGTTGAAGATGCCATGCAAAGAGTGACTGAAAGCCGGAGGTGTTCATCCCCATTCTGTACAAGGTTGTGGCTGCTTCCATGGAAAGGGTGGCAGGTGGCTTGGAGAATCAGGTCCAGCAGAATGTACAGTGACTCCCAGACCGGCGCTCATTATTTCAGGCATTGGTGCAGGGCAGCAATGGCTAGGCGAGACGGGACAGAGCCTCTCAACTTCATTCCAGGTGCCCCTTATCCTCAAAGAGTCAGGCATTTGGGCACCCACAAGTTGGAGGAGCACCAGCCAGGTATCTTGAGGGCTTCATCCCACAACACTCCAAGGTAGCTTTGCCCCTGTAGTTCTCTGTTAATGATGCCATTGCGTACAAAAGGTCAGGCCGAGGAGATTCCACTTGCACCTGAACAGGAGACCCTTGAAGCCTCAGACCACCAGAGGACACCCACCAAAGTCCTCAGAGTAAACAGGGCATGACAGTAAGCGGGCTGCCTACACCTCAGCTGCAGATGTCAGGCCTGCACCTAGATGTGGTGGTGAGCAACAAAATATTTAGAATTATTGAAGGCATACAGGTGGCATGGGCTTACAACCGTTGTATATAGTTTTGGCACTAATTTATTCACTTGGATTTTTTTAGAAGTATCCAGGATGCCATTTGCTGCTAGTTAATTTAATAGTCAAGGACATTCAAGGGTCTGGAATATAGGCCCCCATCAAATTCCGATTATGAACTCCCATAGACACAGTTGTTCCAAATTATGAATATGGTGATTATTCAATAATCCAATGTGCATGATTAAGCACTGGCCATTAGTTGTGAGCCTGCTACCTGGTCTCACATGACAAAAGCTACTATTTGCAACGTACCACGGTCTGACTGCTGAATGTGTTCATTGAGGTCATTGCATCGTCTGCTGTCGTTGCCTTTATGTCAGATGTGGATGAATGCCATGCGTACTTGAGGGAAGTTAAAGCTGCAATCTGAGTAGTAAGAAACACGCGATACAGTTTCAGGGTTGAAAAAGTGAACTTTACATTGTCTTCTTGGCAGTGGAAAACCACGCGATTGCCCTATATGGCTGGAGAAAACGTGGTGAGCACGTTCAATTGTTAATGCCCTTCCTTGGTGATGTGACATTTTAATTTTTTTATTGAAAATATTTTTATTCAAGGCATTTTCATGGATCCAAACAGAATCAGAACAACCAAACAATTCAATAAACAACCACTCCCCCAGCTCCCCTGACACCAACCCCTCCTCACATCCCACCTTCCCATTTTAACCCCTTTACCGCCTCCAAACTTTCCATTCCTTGCTGACCCCCCAAACCTCCTTAATAAAGGCTTCCACCTCCAGGTGAACACATGCTCCTGTGGAACTCCTGAGGGGACGGACGGTTGGAGGGCAGACCGACCACAGGAACTAGCTGCTTCCAGACTTGTTTTGGGCTTCTGAAATGGACAGACCCATCAATTGTAAGATGCAGTCACAGAGCCAAGAACGACATGACAGGTTGTCGGCGAGCATCCAGTACCTGCAGGTGCAGTTGGAAGAGTCCAACTGCATTCAGAAGCAGGAGGTCATGCTGACCATGCACGCCACCAAGACCAAATCTGCATGGTTTGGCATCCGTGGTGGACGCATTGGGGGTGAGGGTTTTGGCTATGGATCAGCATGTCCAAGGTCTGGGGCAGTCTGTGCACAGGTGCTGGCCGAGGCCCAGGACAGGGTTGGCGCCTCAGGCAGCCATGCGCCAGAGCCACCTGGAAATTGCAGCGGTGCTTCTGAGCGTAGCCAAGTCACAGCAGGCCATGGCTGGGAACGCCGGCGGCTGCCCAGGCACTGACAGACATAGCACAGACACAGGGATGTGACCCAGTCCCAGAGGGAGATGGCACAGTCACTGGCTGATGTGACACAAACCCAGAAGGTGGTGGGACAGTCTCAGATAGAGCTGGTCCAATCCCTGTGCTCCATGGCAGCGATCATGCAGATCCTGGTCGAGACCCGAGCGGTGGTGGGGGACCCTCAGTGGATAGCTCTGCTCGCACCCCCATCCCATGGAGTAGCCCGGGGCACCCCAAATAAGGAGGAGGTGATTGGGGCATGTGCCGGTGACTCCCACAGGGGACGCGCTAGAACACCACAGCACCAGAGAATTCCCGCACGCCCACCATGCCCCCCCCCCCCCCCACCTGTCCCTGGCACATCTGGTGGGCAGCGGGTAGAACAGGGCTGCACCACGCCACTGGGACACCCAAGCAGCAGCTGGGCCCATCTAGGCCTAGTCACCCCAGAAGACGGCCGCCAACAGGGACCAAAGATCGTTGGGTGTGAATCACAGCAGGCCACCTCCACTCCTGATGTACCCTCTGGGGATCCACCAAGACATTGTATTAGGACATTGTAAGGCCAGAAAGTTAGACAGTTAAGCTTGCACAGGTGCAGGGCATAGTTTAGTGATGAGGGTTAGGGCACAAATCTGTATGGACGTTGTCACATTAAACACCTGTTCACACTTACAACTAGCCTCGGTGCTCTGTCAGTGTGAGGGGTGGGCTGGTCTGGGCTGGCCAGACTCGGTGCAGGGGGTTTTGGGGAATGGGCGGATGTTATGGGATTCGATGGGACTGTGTGATGGAATGGCCAGCTCGCATGCAGGGATCACCCAGGTGGGCGGTGGAAAGTGCTACTGTGGGCGGGAGTCAGATGATGTCAAATGATGTAGGGCACCAGACCTCATTGCAGAGCGGGTTGTCAGCATCCTCCATCCCATGGACCTGACCCGGTGTTACTGCCAATCCAGGGCTCCCACCCCATAGTGCGGTAAGTATGTATCATGGAGGGAGAGGCAGGCGGGGTTGTGGCTGGGGGTGGGGTTGTGATGTGGTGTCCATGCCCTGGCCAGTTTCCCCTCTTCCCCCGTCGGTGAACCTCTAGGCGATCAGAGCGCCCCGCATATGTTGGCCCTGGCACACATGGGCTTTGCACAGTAACTTCATCTGAAGCCTACTTGTGACAATAAGCGATTTTCATTTCAATTCATTTCACATGTCAAAGAACAAAGAAAAGTACAGCACAGGAACAGGCCCTTCGGCCCTCCAAGCCTGTGCCGACCAAGCTGCCCGTATAAACTAAAATCTTCTACACTTCCGGGGTCTGTGTCCCTCTATTCCAATCCTATTCATGTATTTGTCAAGATGCCCCTTAAACGTCACTATCGTCCCTGCTTCCACCACACCCTCCGGCAGCGAGTTCCAAACACTCACTATTCTCTGTGTAAAAACTTGCCTTCTACATCTCCTCTAAACCTTGCCCCTCGCACCTTAAACCTATGCCCCCTAGTAATTGACACCTCTACCCTGGGGAAAAAGCCTCTGACTATCCACTCTGTCTATGCCCCTCATAATTTTGTAGACCTCTATCAGGTCGCCCCTCTGCCTCCGTCGTTCCTGTGAGAACAAACCAAGTTTATTCAACCTCCCCATATAGCTAATGCCCTCCATACCAGGCAGCATCCTGGTAAATCTCTTCTGCACCCTCTCTAAAGCCTCCACATCCTTCTGGTAGTGTGATGACCAGAATTGAACACTATACTCCAAGTGTGGCCTAACTAAGGTTCTATACAGCTGCAACATGACTTGCCAATTCTTATACTCAGTGCCCTGGCCAATGAAGGCAAGCATGCCGTATGCCTTCTTGACTACCTTCTCCACCAGGGACTGGTTTAGCTCACCAGGCTAAATTGCTGGCTTTTAAAGCAGACCAAGCAGACCAGCAGCATGGTTTGATTCCCGTACCAGCCTCCCCGGACAGGTGCCGGAATGTGGCGACTAGGGGCTTTTCACAGTAACTTCATTGAAGCCTACTCGTGACAATAAGCGATTTTCATTTCATTTCATTTCACCTGTGTTGCCCCTTTCAGTGACCTGTGGACCTGCACACCTAGATCTCTCTAACTGTCAATACTCTTGAGGGTTCTACCTCACTGTATATTCCCTACCTGTATTAGACCTTCCAAAATGCATTACTTCACATTTGTCCGGATTAAACTCCATCTGCCATTTCTCCGCCCAAGTCTCCAAATGATCTAAATCCTGCTGTATCCTCTGACAGTCCTCATCGCTATCCACAATTCCACCAACCTTTGTGTCATCCGCAAACTTACTAATCAGACCAGTTACATTTTCCTACAAATCTTTTATATATACTACAAACAGCAAAGGTCCCAGCTCTGATACTTGTGGAACACCATTCGTCACAGCCCTCCAATCAGAAAAGCACCCTTCCATTGCTACTATCTGCCTTCTATGACCTAGCCCGGTTATATCGTGTAGCCTCATGTGCCTGCCTGGGCTCCATGCAGTGGCGGACTGGCCAGGGTGTCAGCTTGCCCGATGGCAAGTGGGCCCCTGATGAAGTGGGCCCCCTATATCAAATAAAAGTGCAATAAAGAAACAAACACAGACAACTGTTTTAGTAATAAAAAGGAATAAGAAAAAAAAGAGAACAGGACACAAATAAGCAGTGCATGAAAAGGAACGAAGCAGGGGAGGTAGTGGAAGGATGTGGAATAGGGGGGCCCGAGTCGGGCATAATTAAGGAAATTCCATGTTTTCAGCAAGAGTGTGTGAATTTAAAGATAAAGTTACAATTCGTGATTTGAGATGGTCGGCAACTTCAAAGGATATCAAGCAGTAGTCTTCGTTCAGCCGGTACATCGGTCCAGGGCCCGAAGAGCCAAGAAGGGGCCCGTGAATCTCTGAAGGGCCCTTAAAAATTATAATTAATTAGATAAATAAATCTCCAACTTCTTTCCTGAGATTTGTATTCTAACTTAATAAAATATAATTGTTTTAAAAAAGAGCAATACCAAGTAAAAATGCAATAAAGAAACAAACTAATAATCACTCAGTATATGAAGGAACGAAGCAGTGTTAAACGGATATGAAAAGGAGTGGAGGGGGGGGGGGGGGGGGGGGCTGGTTCACCCGGGTCGGACATAGTTGGAAATCCACGTTTTCAGCAAGAGTGTGTGAATTTAAAGATAAAGTTACAGTTCGTGATTTGAGATGGTTGGCAACTTGAAAGGATATCAAGCAGTACATAGGGTCGTGAGGTCACCTAAAACACCTAAAAGGAGAAGCGGTATTTTTGACCGTGAATCATGAGGTCAAAGATGTTGAAGTGATAAGCCATGATCGGTAAACTCAAAGGGTTGCGACTTGTAACACTACACTGGTATCAAACTGGACATGTTAACTTTGGTCGTGGGACCATTCTTAATGTCTTACTATAGTCGGACCAAACTTCTAAGTTTCAACAGTTGTCTCAGTTGCTTGCTGGTGTGAACACTGGACAGTGGTTTGTCTCCTCTTCTGAAGCTGCATAGGCCACAGTAGTATTGACTAATGAACATAGCCTATTGAAGTGTAAGTACGTTATTTTATATTTTTTATCAAGTAGGGGTTTATCTGGCGTTCCTTCAAGTTATTCTTGCAATCATCAATATTCATTTTTCGCAATGTGGGCTATTTTTAATTAAGTTTTTATTTCAGGAATATTACCCCTACCAGCATGGAAAAGAAAAAGCATAAATCTGGGTCACTAAAACGCAAAGAACAAAAAAAAGCAGAAAGAAAGGAATCAGCCAAGCGATGCAGGCCGATTACAGAGTTTATAATACCACAAACACAATCCACATCAATATCCAGTTCTGCAACAAATAATCAAGAAGCAAGAAACAATGCTCATGGTGATGATGCAATGACATGCGAGTTACAAGAACAGAGAAGAGCTACTTTGAATGTAGAGACAAATACAAGTGCATCCATTACTAATCAACCAGAGACTGGAGACCGAACCATGTGCGGGACCTTCTTTTATAGGTCCTAGGAGGTTCGTGGCCCTTGGGGTGGGCTTCCTCACCTGCTGGGGATCGATTGGGCCTTTCCCCAATCGATATGATTTGAATCCTAGGGTCGTTCCTTGATGGCTGGGGCGGTTCTTAGGACCTGAGGATAGCAAATGTTGTCCCCTTGTTCAAGAAGGGGAGTAGAGACAACCCTGGTAATTATAGACCTGTGAGCCTTACTTTGGTTGTGGTTAGAATGTTGGAAAAGGTTATAAGAGATAGGGTTTATAATCATCTTGAAAAGAACAAGTTCATTTGCGATAGTCAACACGGTTTTGTGAAGGGTAGGTCATGCCTCACAAACCTTATTGAGTTTTTTGAGAAGGTGACCAAACAGGTGGATGAGGGTAAAGCAGTTGATGTGCTGTATATGGATTTCAGTAAGACGTTTGATAAGGTTCCCTACGGTAGGCTATTGCAGAAAATAAGGAAGTATGGAATTGAAGGTGATTTAGCGGTTTGGATCAGTAATTGGCTAGCTGAAAGAAGACAGAGGGTGGTGGTTGATGGCAAATGTTCATCCTGGAGTTCAGTTACTAGTGGTGTACCGCAAGGATCTGTTTTGGGGCCACTGCTGTTTGTCATTTTTATAAATGACCTGGAAGAGGGTGTAGAAGGATGTGTTAGTAAATTTGCAGATGACACAAAGGTCGGTGGAGTTGTGGATAGTGCTGAAGGATGTTATAGGATACAGAGGGACATAGATAAGCTGCAGAGCTGGGCTGAGAGGTGGCAGATGGAGTTTAATGCGGAAAAGTGTGAGGTGGTTCACTTTGGAAGGAGTAACAGGAATGCAGAGTACTGGGCTAATGGCAAGATTCTTGGTAGTGTAGATGAACAGAGAGATCTCGGCATCCAGGTACATAAATCCCTGAAAGTTGCCACCCAGGTTAATAGGGCTGTTAAGAAGGCATATGGTGTGCTAGCCTTTATCAGCAGGGGGATTGAGTTTCGGAGCCACAAGGTCATGCTGCAGCTGTACATAACTCTGGTGCGGCCGCACCTGGAGTACTGCGTGCAGTTCTGGTCATCACATTATAGGAAGGATGTGGAAGCTTTGGAAAAGGTTCAGAGGAGATTTACTAGGATGTTGCCTGGTATGGAGGGAAGGTCTTACGAGGAAAGGCTCAGGGACTTGAAGTTGTTTTCGTTAGAGAGGAGAAGGCTGAGAGGTGACTTAATAGAGACATATAAGATAGTCAGAGGGTTAGATACGGTGGACAGTGAGAGTCTTTTTCCTCGGATGGTGATGACCAACACGAGGGGACATAGCTTTAAATTGAGGGGTGGTAGATATAGGACAGATGTCCGAGGCAGTTTCTTTACTCAGAGAGTAGTAGGGGTGTGGAACGCCCTGCCTGCAACAGTAGTAGACTTGCCAACTTTAAGGGCATTTAAGTGGTCACTGGATAGACATATGGATGAAAATGGAATAGTGTAGGTCAGATAGGCTTCAGATGGTTTCACAGGTCGGCGCAACATCGAGGGCCGAAGGGCCCGTACTGCGCTGTAATGTTCTATGTTCTATAACCCAGGCCCAATATTTCTTCTGGCTTCCTTGTTCCAGTATCTGTACTGCCTGTCGCTGCAACATCTGAACACATAGCTTCAACTAGTGACAGGGAATCAGATATTCCTTCAAGCATAAATGACTTGGTTTCTGAAGCACATCCTGTAAATGAACCTACGCAAGAAAATTAAAGATCAATTAATGGAATCTTCCAATATCCATCACGAGCAAAGCTAAAACAGTTTATTGCTGTGTAGCCATCTAAGATGGACACCAGTAACACAAAATGGAAGACTGCAACGAATACAGGGAAAAACGGACATGGTCAAAAGCAAACAGCTTGCAGAAGCTTTCAGGATTGAGACACTTGCAAAAACCGGTTTCCCGACAGCTGCAGAGTTCAGGCAGCGCTGTTAATGGGAAAACAGTTTACATACTAATGAGGTGATGCCGGGACAGTCCCGGGCACAATAGATACACTCAAGTATCAATCGATACTTTCAATAGAGAAGCAGACATGATGGAGCCAGCGAAACCAGGACAATGAGTCCTAAGAACCGCCCCAGCCATCAAGGAACGACCCTAGGATAGGGGGGTTCAAATCATATCGATTGGGGAAAGGCCCAATCGATCCCCAGCAGGTGAGGAAGCCCGCCCCAAGGGGCACAGACCTCCTGGGACCTATAAAAGAAGGTCCCGCACATGGTTCGGTCTCCTGTCTCCGGCCTCCGACTCCAGCCTCCAGACTCCTGTCTTTTACACCAGCCGTCGAGCAGCAGCCATCGATAAGTAAGTGCCAAACGACGATCGCTACCTTGACCCAGGCATTACTTATACCCGTGCCGACCAGTAGTAACAAGAAGTTGCAGACCAGAACGGGATGAAGGCCTTGTTCCCTGACCTTGCCTGTTCCTTCTTAGATAAGTATTAGTCGTTTAATGGTAGAAGTAAGTTAGTCTTTAGCGTGTGCATGAGTATTTATTATAATTGTTATAATAAACTCTAACTGTTTGGACTTACTAATTGGTATATAGATTTATTGCTTTGAACTTGACCTTGATGCTTGTGACGGTGTCTCTTACGGCACCTGGCGACTCCAGAGCACAGAAACGAAAAACAGAGCCAAGCGAGTGTTAAGCACACTTCCTCTGTTGGAGGAGTGTTAAACACACTAACTCAGAACGAGCAACAGCTGAACTTCCACTGCAGCCACTTGATGATCTGCCATTTGATGCTCGTTTGTATGAGAGGAAAATTATGAATGACTCAGTCCCAAGAAAATGGCTAACATATAACAAAGAAAATAGATGCTTATATTGTTCATACTGCTTAGCCTTTGAGTTTCCCAACACTTGTAATTCATCACCTTTTGTACGTGGCTTTAGTGACTACAGGATTATTAGCCAGAGCTTGACTTTACATGAATCGACAACAACACATGTCAGAAATGCTCAGCAATATATCAGTGTGGTTAATGATGGCACCTTAGATAAATTTTTTGCAGCATCACTAATTAAAAGGAAAGAAGAAGTATTGAAGCAGAGAAGTATTGTCATGAGGATTATAGACATCATAAAGATGTTAGGCAAGCAAGCATTTTCCTTTTCGAGGTCACAGAAATGAATCGGCCTACACTCTAGATAATGAGGTTCTGAATCATGGCAATTTTTTAGCTACAGTGCAGTTGATGGCAAGTAATGATGGTACAGGACAGGGACTTTTTGATCTATTGATTGAAACATTACAGCATCTTAAAATTGACCCCCAAAAATGTTTATCTGATAGCACAGATGATGCTGCAAGCTACCATGGCCAGTATAATGGTTTACAAAGTAAAATTGCTGATGTGGCTGATCAACATGTTCATATATGGTGCTATGTCCATGTCTTGAATTTGGTGATAACTGAAACAGCAAAATGTTGTGTGCCTGCAGTTTCTTTTTTCAATTTCCTCCAGAATATAGCAACTTTTGTGAAAGCATCATACAAGAGAATGGCTGTTTGGATAGAGGTTGTTGGAAAACATCTAGGACAAGAAAAAATGAAACGATTAAAGCTAATTGGTGAGACCAGATGGTCAAGAAAATCCAATGCAGCAACAACTATATTTGGACGTTTTGATGATGCCGCTGCCAGTACTTTCGTAAATCTACTGACATGCTTATCAATGATACAAGATTCAGAAAAGTTTGATGCAAAAACAAAACATGAAGCAAATGTTTTACTTCAAAGTCTTCGAAAGTTTGAAACCATATTGACAGCATTTACTTGTATACATTTGAAACTACAACCCTGTTATCAAGTTATCTACAGACAAGTGGTTTAGATATGTTTGGTAGATTCAGCTACAACAAAGTTGAAGGAACAGACAAGAACATTTGATAACGTTCACAGCAAGGCTTTGGAATTTGTAAATAAATGTAATGACAGGATTTCACAGATGAATATGGATGAAAATCAAACATTGGAAATTGATGCGTTGGAAACAGCATTGCCAGTTAAGAGGCAGAGGAAGAAGAAAAGAATGGCAGATGACCTTATTGATGATGAAAGAAATTCCTCAGATTTTTTAGCTGATTTTCGAGTAAATGTGTTTAACCTAATAATGGATCGCATTGTCCAGTCACTAGAATCACGCCTTGTACAACACAAACAGTTGTATAAAGATTTGTCCTGCTTGGACCCAGCAAAGTTTAAAACTATTGCAGAGAAGGGCCTTGAAGATGAAGCATTGGAAGATATTATTAAGCTGTTTATACAAATCAGCAAAGATCAAGTAATATTGGAATTGTTTTCTTTTGCTTCAAACATCTTCAGGCACCTGAACCGCATCTTCAGGAGGCCGAAGCACTCCTCAATCACTCTCCTGGCCACCGCATGAGCATCGTAGCGGGTGTCAGCATCGTTCTGTGGCCTGCTGTTAGGCATCATCTTCAATGACCGCAGCTGATAACCCCTGCCGCCCTGGAGCCAAGCCCCCAGCCAGGGGAGGGCACCTCAAAAATGCCAGGAATCATCAAGTGTGCCAGGATGAGGCAGCACAGTGGCACAGTGGTTAGCATTGCTGCCTCACGGCACCGAGATCCCAGGTTTGATCCCGCCCTGGGTCACTGACCGTGTGGAGTTTGCACATTCTCCCCTTGTATAAATGGATTTCACCCCCACATAGCAAAGATGTACAGGGGGGGTGGATTGGCCCTTAATTGGAACAAATGAATCTAAATTTATAAGAAAAAAAAGTGGCTGGATGAAGGCATTGCCCGGGTATCGGGCACAGACATGCATGATGCACATCTGATGGTCAGGTATCAGATGCACATTCATCGAGTGGAACCCCTTTTGGTTTGTACAGAGCGATCTGTCATCTGTAGGTGCTCGTAGGGGTACATGCATCCCGTCGATCACCCCTAGACCCAGGGGATGTCAGTGAAACCCGCTGCTTGCACATCCTGATGGGCTCAGTCCACATTGAAGTGGATGTATTATGCTGACTGGCCACATAGGGCCTCCGTGACAGTGCGGATGCACCTGTTCACCGAGGACTATGAGATCCCCGCTTGGTGCCTGGAGGGACTCAGTGGCGTAAAAGTTCAGGGCGACCATCACCTTGACAGCCACTGGGAGCGAGTGTCCTCTCCCATGCCCCCGCGGTGCCAGGTATTCCATAATCTGGCAGATATGTCGCACTGTCTTCCTTCTCAACCACAGTCTTCGACCGCATACCCGATCTGGCAGGTGTAGCCATCTCAGATGGCCACGTGCAAAGGACCATGGGAATTATGGCCAACCCAGGACTCAGACAGACTCAGAGCTTGTGTGTGTATTTGCAACCCAGATAACTAGACGCAATCGAAAACCCCCACTCGTTTGCATTCTAATGGCCCATTTCCCCAGAACAAAAGAACTGTACTCAGGTAACCGATACAGACTAATCGGCGCCACTCCCTTTACACAGGAAGCCCAAACAGCCAAGGTCAATGATCGCTAAGGACATGCCCAGCCATCAAGGCACCCGCCCCTTTATTGGCCAAAATCGAAGGCAATGATCGAAGCCTGTCGAATTATTGTGTTCAAGTTAAGGACCGCCCCAAAGAGCGCGAAATCCCAGAGGGATAAGCAGAGACACAGCCATGTGCTCGGTCTCTCTTGGATCTGGCCGATGCCAACCCAAGTGCAGCATAACGACCAGACAGACAAGTTCAAGACCAACGATCGCTACCAGACGGATGAGCCCAGCAGAAACAGAGCCACTTCTTCCACCCAGCCACGCAAGATCCGGACAAAGGCCTTGTCCATCTGCACAGAGCCAGTTGCCCTGACGTTAAGTATACGTTATTGTAGTTGTTAGGTATAGTTTAACTTGTAGTGTTTTGTGTTGCATGTCGAAGTAATCCTTGTGTGTAAATAAATCATCTTTGAACTTGAACTGACTAACTGGTTGTGTGGTCCTTTGATCGATATCTGGTAAAGCCTTTGGTGATATCATTTGATACCTGGCGACTCTAAAGGGCATCATTATTAATTGGCAACATTATTGGTGCCGACTAGCAACACAGCCCCAATGACGGGTGCTGCTGGTACACACAAGGCCTCATGCAGCACGTCCCTTACACCTCCTCCTCGGCCTGCTGGGTGGTTGACTCTCCATTTTTGGTGGTTGCCTCCTGTTCCTGTGGATCACGCTCTGCTGCTGCACACTCCTCTACTGCAAACTCTGAAGCTCCTCTTCCTCGAGCAGCGCCAGCTTGTACAACTGCAGGGCATCCCCCTGGGCTGCGGTGACCTGCAGGAAGGCCACTATTGTTGGTTGAATTACAATTTCTATTGTCTGTAGGGGGTGAAAGGCTGACACGTTAGCACGGGATAAATGATGGCCCCAGTTGGCACTGTGGTTTGTGCCTCTGCATGTCCCCCCCATCTCTGCACCCTGGCCCCGTTGTTGCCCAACATAGTGGGGATTCAGACCCTGGTGCCCGTCCCTGAAGCATTGGGGTACTGTTGGATGACGCTGCCCTTGCCAGCGGTACTCTTCTCGCCCTATGCCCCCTCAGGAGCTATTGTGGGCATGCGTAGTGGCATGCGCAGGTGCAATGGCAGTCCGTGACTGGTCACTGCCCCAATCCAGTGGGGAGGGGGCTGGCCTGGCCACTTGGCCCATTCCCCTGTTACCCCTCCCTCCACCGCCCTCCCCCCACCCACCCTGACCCTCACAAGGCCCCCCCCCCGACCCTCGCAGGGCCGACCCCCCACCCCAGGTAATTCGACCAGTGTGCGGCCCAGCAGCCCAAGGTCATGCCTCTCTGTGTCCTACCTCCTTTATCTCCCTCATCAGCCATGATGCCTTTTCACAGTTTTTAAAAGCACAAGTGAACCGTGCCGTTGGGTACTCGGTCTATCGGAGTTGGAGAATCGCGGCGGCCCCGCAGAATACCGAGTCACGCCCGCTAATGGCATGCAAATGGTGTTTGCTGTATGAGGTGACGGAGAATTGCGATTTGGCGTCAAACTGGCGCCCGCTACGATTTTGGCTTCGGAACATATTCTCTGCCCAATCGCGCTTCCCGATTTCCGCGTCAGCCAATGGAGAATCCCGGCCCTCGTCCGAGAACCCCGACCAGAAACACCTCAGTCTTGGACATGCCCAGAAAATGTGGACATGACTCGCGTCCCCCCCCCACCCCATCTCCCCACACCACCCACACCTACCCTCTACCCCCGCCAAGAACCTACTCATCCTCGCCACTGTCACATGAACACCATGCACCACCTTAAACTGGATGAGACTTAACCTCGCACATGACGAGGATGTGTTCATCCTCCGCCCAGATCTCCGCTCCCAACTCCCCTCCCATCTCCTCCTTTCATTTCCTCTTAATATCCCCCAGCAGGACTCCCACCCACTCCATCAATTCCTTATAAACATCTAGCACTTTCCCCTCGCCTATTTCATCCTTTAACAGCACCTTGTCCTGCAACCCCAGTGTTGGCAGCCAAGAAAAGGATGCCACCTCTCCTTATGAAGTCCCGAATCTGCAAGTACCTCAAGCCATTCCCCCTGGGCATGTGTACACTTCCTCTAGGCCTTCCAGCCCTTGGAATCTGACCCCTATGAACAAGTCACCAAAGCGCTCAATGCCTGCCAGCCGCCACCCGCTAAATCTTCCATCTAGCCCTGCTGGCACAAAACTTTTTTTAAAATTTAGAGTACCCAATAATTTTTGCCAGTTATGGGCAATTTAGCGTGGAAAATCCACCTAGCCTGCACACCTTTGTTTGTGGGTCTGGTGGCCGGCCATACCCCCCCTCGCACTGCAAGTCAACCCTGACCCCCCCCCCCCCCCCGACAGCAAGCAGCCCCCCAAACCCAGATTGCCTGGTTGCCCTCCCCACCCTCCAAGTACAGGGGTGGCCCCACCCAGGCCCCACCTGCAATAGGGGACCCCTCCCAGGGGCCCCTGTAATAGGTGGTCCCCCACAAACCCCTGCGATACAGAGACACCCCCCCCACCCCCCGCACAGGGTCTGATGTAACAGAACTGCCACAGGGACATTTGTAATAGGCGGCCTCCTCACAGGAACCCCTATAAGAGTAGGACCCCACACAGTGACACCTGTGATATGGGAACCTCCCGCCACAAAGACCCCTGTGATAGGGGAGCCATCACAGAGACCCCTGCGATAGGGGAGCCATCACAGAGACCCCTGTGATAGGGAGGCACCCACAGGGACCTCCTGACTAATGGAACTCTCCCAGGGACCTCCTGATTAAAGTGACCCTCCGAGGAACGCTCGACTAAAGGGACCGCCCCTCAAAGGACCCCTGACTAAGGGAACCACCCGTCCCCCAACAGACTCCATCCCCCCAGAAAAGAGACGACCATCTGGAAGCTAGAGAGCAGTCCAAACAGGGGCTGTGGGAAGCATTATAGCTGTAATATTTACCTTGCAGCTCTACATGTCCAATCCTCAAAGGGGAGCAGCTGTGCGTATGCCTGGTTCCCACAGATCCACTATCTGCAAGCTTTTGATTAGTGGTCTGTGATTGACAACTCGTAAATACCTTCTGCAGCTTTGATCCATTCATAACCTTTCAGCTTCAGTGGCCAAAATGGTGAAACCCTAATGTTTGCAATCATTGATCACCTCAAAGAAAGGTAAGTGCATTCCATCACTCAAGCGTGTGATTTCACTGCACTTAACTTTCAAAGTTTGATTGAAATGTGATGCAGTAATCTTCGTTTAAACTGATACTGCCACCTCAAAGTGAAGATCTCTACGCCACGCTGGCAGCTGGTTCTACGTTTACCAAGTTAGATATGAGCAATATTTATTCACAGCTCAAATTGAACAAGGACGTGAGAAAACGTCACTTTCTTTAAAAAAAATTTTTTTTAGAGTACCCAATTCATTTTTTCCAATTAAGGAGCAATTTAGCGTGGTTAATCCACCTACCCTGCCCATCTTTGGGTTGTGAGGGTGAAACCCACAGCAACACGGGGAGAATGTGCAAACTCCACATGGACAGTGACCCAGGGCCGGGATCGAACCTGGGGCCTCAGCCCCGTGAGCCCACACGTCACTTTCAATACTCAAAGGATTTTATGATTACAACTGACGTCCATTTGGTGTATCCTTGGCATGCACCATGTTACAGTGTGTCATGGAAGGAATATTACGTGATCTCCTGCATGTTGCTGTCTATCGCGATGATGTGTTGTTAGCCATGGAAGCTGAGCACCTGGGAAACCTTGAAATGGTATTGCAGAGATTACAGGTGGGATTCTTCCTCGGCCGAGGCTGAAATCCCAAAATATGATTGGGCAAAGAATAGCCTCTGATGCCAAAATTGCGATAGGTGCCGGTTTGACACCAAATCGGGATGCTCCGGGACCCTGTAAATGCCGTAAATGTTTAAACGGCATTTAAGTACCATCGGAATATCATTAATGGGCTTGACCCCTATTCTCTGGGGCCTCCGCGATTCACCGCCACCGATAGGCCGAGTTCCCAACGGCGCGGTTCACTTGTGGTCTCAAACATTGTGAACCTGGCATCGTGGCTGCTGAGCGATAGAGAGAGAGGAGAATAGACACAGAGTGGAGCGACTGCAGGCAGCCAGCCTGGCCACTGGCCACGCTGGCTGGGGTAGTGAGGGTTCTGCCAGGGCCGAGGGAGGGGGAAACAGGCCAATGGTCTGAAGTGCCCCCACGATAGGACTGGGGCGGTGCCCAGACACCAACCGCCAATATGGTGGCCACCTTGCTGTGCATGCACCCACCTCAACCCCTGGTTCTACACAGTGACACCGGCCATTTGAGTGCGCCAACTAGGGCCACGGTGTAGCCCACGGAACCTGGTTGGCACGGAGATATGCGCCATGCTAACATGTTGGCCTTTCATCCCCTGCAGACAATGGCGTTTGGAGTTTGACCAACAATGGTGGCCACCCTGCTGACTCAATAATCAAAGTCAGGCTAACTGGCCTATAGTTTCCCGTCTTCTGCCTCCCTTCCTTCTTAAACAGCGGTGTTACGTTAGCTACTTTCCAGTCCTCTGGGCCTTCCCTGCCTCCAATAAACCCTGAAAGATCACCACCAAAGCCTCCACAATCTCCTCAGCTTTCTCCTTCAGAACCCTGGGTTTGTAGTCCATGCGGTCCAGATGATTTGTCCACCTTCAGATATTTCAGTTTGCCCATAACCTTCTCCTTAGTGATGGCCACTACACTCACCTGTGCCCCCTGATCCTCCTGGGGCTCTGGCATCCCACTGGTGTCTTTCACCGTCAAGACTGATGCAAAGTAACTATTCAGTTTGTCTACAATTTCTTTGTTTCCTATCATTATTTCTCCAGCCTCAGTGGTCCAATGTTTATTTTTGCCTCTCTCTTACCTTTTATATATTGAAAAATAGTCTTCCAATCTTCTTTTATATGACTAGCTAGCTTACACTCATATTTCATCTTCTCCTCCCTTATTGCTTTTTTGGTTGTCCTCTGCTCGCTTTTAAAGGCTTGGTGGGTGGTCCGAGGTATATACTCATGCGACTCGGCCAATGTTGTCTACCTCACACACTGCAGGAAAGGATGTCCCGAAGCGTGGTACATTGGCGAGACCATGCAGACGCTGCGACAACGAATGAACGGGCATCGCGCGACAATCACCAGGCAGGAATGTTCCCTTCCAGTCGGTGATCACTTCAGCAGTCAAGGGCATTCAGCCTCTGATCTCCGGGTAAGCGTTCTCCAAGGCGGACTTCAGGACGGGCGGCAATGCAGAATCGCAAAGCAGAAACCTATAGCCAAATTCCGCACACATGAGTGCGGCCTCAACCGGGACCTGGGATTCATGTCACATTACATTCACCCCTCATCATCTGGCCTGGGCTTGCAAAATCCTACCAACTGTCCTGGCTTGAGACCATTCACACCTCTTTAACCTGGGATTACCCCTCTCTCTGGTTCTGTAAAGACTTAATTACCTGCAAATGCTCGGATTTGAAGTATTGTCTTGTATCTCTGACTTTGTCTATATAAATGTTTCTGGAACCTACCTCTCCATTCACCTGAGGAAGGAGCAGTGCTCCAAAAGCTAGTGATTTGAAACAAACCTGTTGGACTTTAACCTGGTGTTGTAAGACTTCTTACTGTGCTCACCCCAGTCCAACGCTGGCATCTCCACATCATTCCAGAAAGTGAACCAAGTTCCCTAGAGCGCGTTTAACCGTGTGTTTCCTGGCACTTGTAGTGCCGATAAACACATGACTATTCAAGGTGACTCGTGTTGAATAAGGGGCCTGAAAGGGGAACACATGGTCGAAGCTGCACATATCCCCGTATTTTACAGTCAGAGCTCCGCTTGCTGGAACGTCCCATTGTAGCTAGAGATTGGGACACCATTTGTAAATGGTGAGTCTGAGGAAGGAGCTGGGCTCCGAAAGCTAGTGATTTGAAACAAACCTGTTGGACTGATGTTTTAAGATTTCTTAAACTGAGAGGGAATGTCTGAGAAGTACACCTTGAAAGGGTTAAAAACCACCAGGCACACACAGGCTGTTGCTTGCTAGCTGGTAAATTCTTAAAGACAGAAAACTAGTGATGAGAAACCAGTTGCTTCAGCACAGTCTGCAGATGCAACTCAAAGACCTTTGATATATTAATTATAGAGAGGCAAGAATCACACAGTTTGCATACAAAAATTCAATTGATCATTATGCAGCTGCCATCCATGTGTGCCTCACAGAAACATTGGACAATGGAAGGGGAGTATCACAGCTCAGACATTTCTTTGTCTTACCCATGTCTAGCAGTTAACAGATAAGTAGAGACAAATACATGCTTGGCAATATTATAATTAAATGTACATGCCACGGTTATGATTAGTAATTATACTCATATGTTATACCTTATATAATTCTAATTATTAGTTGTGAATGGATGCAGCTCACAGCAAACACTAACCACAAGGCAGGGATTATAGACATGGTATGAAAGCAAATTACTGGGAATGCTGGAATCTGGGACCAGTAGAGAAATTGCTGGAAAATCTGAGCAGGTCGAGCAGCATCTGTAAGGAGAGAAAAGAGCTAATGTTTCAAGTCCAGGTGACCCTTTGTCAAAGCTAAAGGCATAGAAAGTGGGAGATATTTATACTGTAGGGTGACGGAATGAAAGATGAGTCATAGCCACAGAAACCAAGGGAAAAGATTGCAAATGGCTGCCCCCAGAGAGAATAAAAGATGCAAAAAGCCAAACAGCAGAGAAACTAAAATTAAAGGGTAAGCTGTGACAGATGTAGGGGGGAAGGGGGAAGCAAAGTGGAGAAAAGGTAAGGAGAGGGGGGATAAAATGGAGGGGAAATATATACAAATATATATAAAGAAAGACAAGGAAGAAATAAAATGTAAAAGTAAATGAGATTTTCCAGTATTTTCTCTTTTAGTTTCAGATTACAGACAGAGGCTGGATTTCCTTGACATGTCTGAACACCAGAGTCTCAGGGGACCCAGGATGTTGTGTCAAGTGGTCAGAGACATCTACAGCCTCCGAGGCGAACACTTGTTGGTAGCCACAAATTTCCAGTGACTGTCAAAGTCACCAGAGCCCTGACTGTCCTTGTCTCCGCTGCAGAAAGTTTGAAAATCTGCCAGTTTCCAGCCTGCAAATGCATAAGAATGTTGACGATTGGCTTGTTTTCCAGGGCGCACAATTATGCCATCTTCACCTGCGATGGCATCAGTCAGAATGAGTGGCTTCCCAAAGTTGCAGGGTGTCATCAACTACACACACAGCAATCAGGGCACCGACCGTAAGAGGTTCCATGCCATCAATGTGCAGCTGATGTGCAACCACTAAAATATTGTAGTGCGTCAGACTTTCTTCTTGTAGCATTGCAAGCTTCCTGATGCTGATGGACCACACCTAAGGGGTATGGCTGCTAGGTGACAAGGGATGTTCACTTCAAACTTTGCAATTTTATTTTTCAGAAACACAACCAAGGAAGCACAACACTGAAACAATGAATATCATATGACTACTTACCTGATGTGTGCTACAAGTTCATGTGGCGTAGTCAGTGGCGGACTGGGTCTAAAAATATTGGTTGCCAGGAGACAAAGGGGGCCCACCCACAACTACAATGCTATAATTTAACTTTCATAACGAATAAATAAAATTTTCAAAAAATACATATGGAAAAAAGGGTACAATTAAAATTTTTGTGGAAAAAAATGTGTATTTCTTAGTAATTACAGTGTACATGTACTGTACATATTACTGGCAGTAGATACCAAATGTAAATACAGAATGTTATAATTGAATTTTTAATTTATTTTTAAAAATTTTAAGTAATTGGTTGAAATTTTTAAATAGTTTACTGCACAATTTACACATTAACAGATAGTTCAAAAGCACAATAGAGCATTGCATGCAGTCCACTATATTAAGAGCAATCGTTTGTGTTCGCTAGATGGTTGTGCGAATCTGCCAATAATTGCTTCTGCATCCAATTCATCTAACAATTCCTTTTCAATGGATAGCAACATGTATGATTCCAAATTCTCCTCAGACAGCGAATTTCTTAACCTTGTCTTTATGATCTTTAGCTTTGAAAATGTCCTCTCACATTGGACTTGAGTAACAGATAGTGTGCAGATGACATTATAAAGTTCATGAAGGTTATCATATGCCTTGTCATGAAGTCTGTTGGATGCCAGAATTTTTAGTACACACGATGGGCAAGTGCTGCAAATTTTACAATTGTTGCAACTGGAATCCATATTCTCACCATCATTAAGCAATAGCTTTAATACATCAATGTTTGAAGCAAAAGAAAACAATTCCAATATTATTTGATCTTTGCTGATTTGTGGAAAAAGCTTAATAATACCTTCCAATGCTTCATCTTCAAGGCCCTTCTCTGCAATAGTTTTAAACTTTGCTGGGTCCAAGCAGGACACATCTTTATACAACTGTTTGTGTTGTACAAAGCGTGATTCTAGTGACTGGACAATGCGATCCATTATTAGGTTAAACACATTTACTCGAAAATCAGCTAGAGAATCTGAGGAATTTCTTTCATCATCAATAAGCTCATCTGCCATTCTTTTCTTCTTCCTCTGCCTCTTAACTGGCAATGCTGTTTCCAACGCATCAATTTCCAATGTTTGATTTTCATCCATATTCATCTGTGAAATCCTGTCATTACATTTATTTACAAATTCCAAAGCCTTGCTGTGAACGTTATCAAATGTTCTTGTCTGTTCCTTCAACTTTGTTGTAGCTGAATCTACCAAACTCCATGCAGTAACCATATCTAAACCACTTGTCTGTAGATAACTTGATAACGGGGTTGTAGTTTCAAATATATATAAGTAAGTAAATGCTGTCAATATGGTTTCAAAGACTTTGCTTCGTGTGCTTCATGTTTTGTTTTTGCATCAAACTTTTCCGAATCTTGTATCATTGATAAGCATGTCAATAGATTTACGAAAGTACTGGCAGCGGCATCATCAAAACGTCCAAATATAGTTGTTGCTGCATTGAATTTTCCTGACCATCTGGTCTCACCAATTAGCTTTAATCGTTTCATTTTTTCTTGTCCTAGATGTTTTCCAACAACTTCTATCCATACAGCCATTCTCTTGTATGATGCTTTCACAAAAGTTGCTATATTCTGGAGCAAATTGAAAAAAGAAACTGCAGGCACACAACATTTTGTTGTTTCAGTTATCACCAAATTCAAGACATGGACATAGCACCATATATGAACATGTTGATCAGCCACATCAGCAATTTTACTTTGTAAACCATTATACTGGCCATGGTAGCTTGCAGCGTCATCTGTGCTATCAGATAAACATTTTTGGGGGTCAATTTTAAGATGCTGTAATGTTTCAATCAATAGATCAAAAAGTCCCTGTCCTGTACCATCATTACTTGGCACAACTGAAAGTAGTCGCTCACAGATAATACCTTTAAGCACATACCAAATAATAATGCTAAACTGATCGATGGATGAATTATCTTGTGTTGAATCAACCTGAATAGAATAATATTTTGCTTGAGAAACTTCATGACTAATTCTTTCTTGTATCATATTCTTCATAATTTTGATTAGCATGTTTATAGTTGTTTTACTCAGGTATATAACAAGTCCACCACGGCCTTTACTTTGAGCCTTTCCTTGTTGCTCTAATCGTTTGATTCTTTGTTTAGACTTGGTTTGCACTGCAGAAACGTGAGCTGCCATAATGGGGTCATATTTTGCCATCAGCTGCACTGTAGCTAAAAAATTGCCATGATTCAGAACCTCATTATCTAGAGCGTAGGCCGATTCATTTCTGTGACCTCGAAAAGGAAGTGCTTGCTTGCCTAACATCTTTATGATGCCTTTCGGGCAGCACGGTAGCATGGTGGTTAGCATAAATGCTTCACAGCTCCAGGGTCCCAGGTTCGATTCCCGGCTGGGTCACTGTCTGTGCGGAGTCTGCACGTCCTCCCCCTGTGTGCGTGGGTTTCCTCCGGGTGCTCCAGTTTCCTCCCACAGTCCAAAGATGTGCGGGGCTAGGTGGATTGGCCATGCTAAATTGCCCATAGTGTCCTAAAAAGTAAGGTTAAGGGGGGGGGGGGGTTGTTGGGGGTATAGGGTGGATACGTGGGTTTGAGTAGGGTGATCCTGGCTCGGCACAACATCGAGGGCTGAAGGGCCTGTTCTGTGCTGTACTGTTCTATGTTCTATGTCTATAATCCTCATGACAACACTTCTCTGCTTCAATACTTCTTCTTTCTTTTTAATTAGTGATGCTGCAAAAAATGTATCTAAGGTGCCATCATTAACCACACTGATATATTGCTGAGCATTTCTGACATGTGTTGTTGTCGATTCATGTAAAGTCAAGCTCTGGCTAATACGCCTGTAGTCACTAAAGCCACGTACAAAGAGTGATGGATTACAAGTGTTGGGCCCTCACCGGTACTGGAATCTATGAAGGGATAGCGCCAAGTTTCCCATCGTGAAACACCATGGATCCTTCTTTAGCGTCGGCACTTGGCCTCAGGAACGGAGAATCCAGCCCACACTGTTCGTGTTCCGATCTCTGATTAGAGACTGCTGCATAATATGTGCACAAAAAATACTCGATCAGTGTACCATGTTGCATTTTTCTTCGTGTGCTTTCTAACAAATAAATATCAAGGTGCTGGTTAACACACAAGTATGCAAGTTCATTTATTAAAGAGTTGAGAAGTTGGTACAATATTACAAAGTTGGAGAATGTATATACATGCCTGACCTGTTTGGTTTCCTCACTGCAAATTGAGGATTAGTTTGAATCACATAATACAATACATCATTTCCCTTCTATTAGTGTAAACAGGAGAGGGTGTACCGCAGCAGTATAGAATTGGGACCAGCAAGTAGTACGTCTCTGGGCACCCGGCCAGAGGTAAAACATAGAACATAGAACAGTACAGCACAGAACAGGCCCTTCGGCCCTCGATGTTGTGCCGAGCAATGATCACCCTACTCAAACCCACGTATCCACCCTATACCCGTAACCCAACAACCCCCCCTTAACCTTACTTTTTAGGACACTACGGGCAATTTAGCATGGCCAATCCACCTAACCCGCACATCTTTGGACTGTGGGAGGAAACCGGAGCACCCGGAGGAAACCCACGCACACACGGGGAGGACGTGCAGACTCCGCACAGACAGTGACCCAGACGGGAATCGAACCTGGGACCCTGGAGCTGTGAAGCATTTATGCTAACCACCATGCTACCGTGCTGCCCTGGATGGTTTGTTTGACAGCTCACTGGAGGATGAGGTCATAGAAGAGTTCTGCTGCAGGGGACAGATGAGTACTTTGGTTAGCTGGTAGATAGAACAGTACGAAGGGTGATGCACAGTGAGATGCTTTGTGTATTTAGAGGCTGCCAGACAGTCTCTTATCACGGCCTAGGAATATGGTGGAGTTCAGCTCCAGTATGGTAGATGGCATCACACAGAGCCTGGAACCCAGCCTTTCCAGCATGGGAATGGTGGCCAACTCCATGATGGCATTCATGGACTCCGCCTTAATGCATCTGGTGGCCAGCGCTTCAGCTTCCAATGCAGCACTGGCAGATTCTTTAAAAAAAAAATTTAGAATATTCAATTTTGTTCCAATTAAGCGTCAATTTAGCATGGCCAATCCACCTAGCCTGCACATCTTTTTGGGTTGTGGGGGTGAGACCCATGCAGGCACTGGGAGAATGTGCAAACAGTGACCCGGGGCCAGGATCGAATCTGGGATCTCGGCACCATGAGCCTGCAGTGCTAACCACTGCACCACCGTGCTACCCTGTCACTGGTAGATTCTATCTGATGCACAGTGCTACACTCAAACAGGGCTCTCCACTCCATGGTTGTGGTAGTCACCACTGTTGTATATATCAGTGGTAATATGAGAGGTAATATGGTAAGGCTCCTGTACTACAGGTATGGGGGTAGATCCCTGCCTGCTGGCTCCCCCAGCTGTGGAAGGCTCATCTCTGCGTAATAAAGTCTTGATTACTCTCTACTCTCGTCTCGTCGTAATTGACAGTGCATCAATTTATTAAGCAGCGATTTTACAACGATGGACCTACGCATCAAGTCGGATCGCCTGCAGCTGCTCCCTCAAGCAGACAATGCCAAGTTGGCCTTCGCACATTGGCTAGCTTGCTTTGAAGCCTACATCGGATCTGCGACAGAACAACCCTCAGCAGAGGCTCCAGATCCTTTACACGCGGCTGAGCTCCGATATCTTTCCCCTCATCTGGGACACGCCTACCTACGCTGAGGCCATGGAGCTTTTGAAAGAGAACTACACACAGCCGACCAACAAACTCTATGCCAGGCACCTCCTGTCCACACGGCATCAACTGCCCGGTGAATCTGTGGAAGATTTCTGCCGTGCCCTGCACGCCCTGGCGAGGGACTGTGATTGCCAGGCCGTCTCGGCTGTTGAACATTCCGAACTCCTAATCAGGGGCGCTTTCGTTACGGGCATAGGGTGGGCGTACATCCGCCAGCGCCTCTTAGAAGGGGCTACCCTCGACCTCGTGGCGACCAAGAAACTTGCGACCTCGCTAACTGTCGCCTCCCGTAATGTACAGGCGTACGCCCCCGACCGCACGGCGCCCCCTTCCTGGACATCGTGGACCCCACCAGCGAACACCCCATCGTGGACCCCACCAGCGACCGCCCCATCGTTCACCCCACCAGCGACTGCCCCCAGCCAACCCCAAGCCTGCGCTGCGCGACAGCCAGCAAACCCTGTGGACAGACAAAGCACCCCTGGCAGCGCTGCCTGGCGCGGAACGCACTCTGCAAGGCCTGCGGGAAGAAAGGACATTTCGCTGCTGTGTGCCAGGCCCTCTCGATCGCTGCTGTAACCAGGCCCATTGTTCCTGAACCACCCACGTGCGACTCGTGGGCGCCGCCATCTTGCTTGCCTTAGGACGCGTGCGACCCATGGGCACCATCCATCTTCCCCCCATCAGGCCTCGCACGGCCCGTGGGCGCCGCCATCTTTAACGCCACCCGCCACATGCGCCCGTGAGCGCTGCTATCTTCCACGCCTCAGGGCCCCTGCTCGTTGGGCACCTCATCGGGCCGCTCATCACCTGCAACCGCCGCCGACCAGCCAGGGGCCTTCCAACACCAGCTACAAATCGCCTCCATCACGATTGACCAGTCACGGCCGCACAACCTCGCAACCGCGTTGATGACGGTAAAGGTCGATGGGCGCAAGACCTTCTTGACTCCGGGAGCTCAGAGAGCTTCATCCACCCTGATACGGTAAGGCGCTGCTCCCTCGCGGTACACCCCATTAACCAGAGAATTTCCCTGGCCTCCGGGTCCCAGTCCGTGGCGATCCGGGTGCACTGCACTGCCACCCTCACCATCCAGGGCGTAGAGTTCAGCAACATCCGGCTCTACATCCTCCCCAACCTCTGCGCTGCCTTGCTAATCGGCCTGGACTTCCAGTGCAACCTCCAAAATCTAACCCTGAAATTTGGCGGGCCCCTACCATCCCTTACTGTTTGCGGTCTCACGACCCTTAAGGTCAACCCGCCTTCTCTGTTTGCAAACCTCATCCCGGATTGCAAACCCATCGCCACCAGGAGCAGACGGTACAGTGCCCAGGACAGGACCTTCATCAGGTCCGAGGTCCAGCGGCTGCTATGGGAAGGCATCATCGAGGCCAGCAACAGCCCCTGGACAGCCCAAGTGGTAGCTGTGAAAACTGGGGAGAGAAACAGGATGGTCGTTGACTACAGTCAGACCATCAATTGGTACACGCAGCTCGACGCGTACCCCCTCCCACGCATATCTGATATGGTCAATCAGATTGCACAGTACCGGGTCTTCTCGACAGTGGACCTGAAATCTGCCTACCACCAGCTCCCCATTCGCAAGGCTGATCGCCTATACACCACGTTTGAACCGGACAGCCGTCTTTACCACTTCCTTTGGGTTCCCTTCGGCGTCACTAATGAGGTCTCAGTCTTCCAACGGGAGATGGACCGAATGGTTGATCCCGTATCTGGATAACGTCACCATCTGCGGCCATGACCAGCAGGACCACGATGCTAACCTTTCCAAATTCCTCCTACCGCCAAACTCGTCAACCTAACGTACAACAAGGAGACGTGTGTGTTCAGCACAAACCGCTTAGCCATCCTCGGCTATGGGGTGCAAAACCGAGTTACAGGGCCTGACCCCAATCGCATGCACCCCCTCATGGCCTCCCCCATTGCCCCAAGGCCCTCAAACGATGCCTGGGGTTTGTGGTAGTCACCACTGTTGTATATATATCACATATGAGGTGTAATACGGTCAGGCTCCTGTGCTGCAGGTACGGGGGTAGATACCTGCCTGCTGGCTCCGCCCAGTAGCTGGAGTATAAATGTGTGGGCTCTCCTAGCTGCAGCCATTATGGCAGCAGCTGCGGAGGCTACACATCTCTGCTCAATAAAGCCTTGATTACACTCTACTCTTGTCTCGTCATAATCGATAGTGCATCAGGGTTCTTCTCATACTATGCCGAGTGGGTCCCTGACTATGTGGACAAGGCCTGCCCACTCATTCACTCCACAGTTTTCCCCCTGATGGCCGAGGCTCACCAGGCCTTCAACCGCATCAAGGCTGACATCGCCAAGGCCGCAATGCACGCGGTCAACGAGACGCTCCCCTTCCAAACCGAGAGCGATGCATCAAACGGCGCTCTGGCCGCCACCCTCAACCAGGCAGGCAGGCCCATGGCATTCTTTTCACGCATCGTCCATGCCTCCGAAATTCGCCACTCTTCCGTCGAGAAGGAGACCCAAGCTATCGTAGAAGCTGTGCGACATTGGAGGCATTACCTGGGCGGTAGGAGATTCACTCTCCTCACTGACCAATGGTCGGTTGCCTTCATGTTCAATAACACACAGCGGGGCAAGATGAAAAATGATAAGATCTTGAGGTGGAGGATCGAGCTCTCCACCTACAATTACGAGATTTTGTATCTACCCGGTAAGTCCCCCGATGCCCTATCCCGAGATACATGTGCCAGCACACAAGTGGACCAACTCCGGACCCTACACCGCGCTCTCTGTCACCCAGGGGTCACCCGGTTCTTTCACTTCATAAAGGCCCACAATCCGCCCTACTCCATTGAGTAGGTCAGGGCTATCAGTAGAGACTGCCAGGTCTGTGCAGAGTGCAAACCACACTTCTACCGGCCAGACCGCGCGCATTTAGTGAAGGCCTCCCGCCTCTTTGAACGCCTCAGCGTGGATTTCAAAGGGCCCCTCCCCTCCACCGACTGAAACACGTACTTCCTTAACGTGGTCGATGAATGTTCCAGATTCCCTTTCGCCATCCCATGCCCCGATATGACGTCATCAAAGCCCTCAACACCATCTTCGCCCTTTTCAGTTTCCCCGCCTACATCCACAGCGACCGGGGATCCTCATTTATGAGCGATCAGCTGCGTCAGTACCTGCTCAGCAAGGGCATTGCCTCGAG
The DNA here is from genome assembly GCF_902713615.1 of Scyliorhinus canicula. Taxonomy (NCBI): domain Eukaryota; kingdom Metazoa; phylum Chordata; class Chondrichthyes; order Carcharhiniformes; family Scyliorhinidae; genus Scyliorhinus; species Scyliorhinus canicula. Next base: position 93,620,868 of record NC_052159.1, on the reverse strand, counting down.
CAGAACGACCAGCTACAACCCCCAGGGAAACGGGCAGGTGGAGGGGAAAAATGGGACGGTCTGGAACGCCGTTCAGCTGGCCCTACGGTCCAAGAATCCCCCTGTCTCCCGCTGGCAGGAGGTCCTCCCCGACGCCCTTCACTCCATTCGGTCGCTCCTTTGCACTGCGACTAATGCAAGCCCCCATGAACATCTCCTTGCCTTCCCCAGGAAGTCTACCTCCGGGGTTTCGTTCCCAATGTGGCTGGCAGCCCCAGGTCCCGTTCTTCTCCGTAAACACATGCGGCTCCACAAGGCGGACCCGTTGGTCGAGAGGGTACAGCTACTCCATGCAAACTCGCAGTACACCTACGTGGCGTACCCCGACGGCCGCCAAGACACGGTCTCCCTCAGGGACCTGGCACCAGCTGGGTCCCCACCGCCCCCCCCCCCCCCCCCCCGGCCACCCTTCCTCCCCCCAGCGCACCTCACCACAGCCCCCACTCCAGGACGATCCACCTTCCCCTTAGTCCCACCCGGGGATGAAGATGAGGACTACAAGCTCCCGGAGTCACCGGCGACCGAGCCAATGCCTGCATCTCCACCGGTACTGCGGCGCTCACAACGGAGGATCAAGGCACCCGATCGGTTGAATTTGTGAACTATCCCCAAAATGTTAACCTATGCATGTAAATAGTCTTCCATCACCCCTGCTGGACTCTTTTTTAACAGGGGGTGAATGTGGTAGTCACCACTGTTGTATATATATCACGTGTGAGAGGTAATACGGTCAGGCTCCTGTACTACAGGTACGGGGGTAGACCCCTGCCTGCTGGCTCCGCCCAGTAGGCGGAGTATAAATGTGTGTGCTCACCGAGCTGTAGCCATTTCGGCAGCAGCTGCGGGAGGCTCCACATCTCTGCGTAATAAAGCCTCGATTACTCTCTACTCTCGTCTCGTCGTAATTGATAGTGCATCAATGGTCTCAGATTATAGTTGTCCCCTGTTTGGATATAGGTACACAAAAGGTCTTGCAGGCTCTCACAGCAGTCCACCAATCTGTGCCTCAGTAACTTACTAGAATTTCTTAAGTGCAGTGATTGGGGAATGGCCATGGCGCCATGCAACATGAATCTGCACTCCTTTCTCAGGCTGATATCATTGCGCTTCTACCACTGCATCTCTGCCATTGTCTCTTAATTTACTTCTCAATCAAACAGCCCAGACTGTTGTTGCCCTTTGCCATTGTAGTGCAGCCCAAAATCTGGCCTTTTAAGAAAGTTTTAATTGTATGCATTATTGGGTTGTTGGTAAGAAATCCTTAATTTGTAAGTGTACAATTCTGCAAAGTTGCTTTAAGAAAAAAATCTCAGAAGTGATCTGAGGTTGTAGTTGGGACACATGTTCTATTAGCACTCCATTGAGTCTAGCATTAGCTCTCCATTGAGTCTAGCATTAGCAGTAAACAGAAGTTAAAGCTGGGATACTGATTGACTAAAAGGATGGCCTGAAGCCTTGAGAGGCCTCATTGTGTCACCGAGTAAGGCGCAATGAGGCCATTCGACCACACCCAGTGTATTGTGCCTCACTTCAACTTGTGGAGTGTTAGGTATAAATCTTTGTTCTCCAATAAAACTTGTTAGTATACATTAAAAATTAGTAAGAAGTCTTACAACACCAGGTTAAAGTCCAACATGTTTGTTTCAAACAGTAGCTTTCGGAGCACTGCTCCTTCCTTAGGTGAGGTCACCTGAGGAAGGAGCTGCGCTCCGAAAGCTAGTGTTTGAAACAAACATGTTGGACTTTAACCTGGTGTTGTAAGACGTTTTACTGTGCTCACCCCAGTCCAACGCCGGCATCTCCACATCTTAAAAATGAGTGATTGTCCTTTTGCAAATAAGGATATTCCCCGACAATTTTCTTTCTCTGGGGCGTAGTATAGAGTTCACATCCCAACACCAGGAGTGGCTTCACCAAAGCCCTGTCCTTATGCTTGGACTCCAATCACTAACAATAAAAGTTACTAGGCCATTTTCCTTCCCAATTGCTTGTTAAGAAGTAGGGAACTTATCCGACTAACACTACTGGCCACCTCCATTTTAACCTGAGCTTAGCATGCTACCATTGCTACGTCTTCACTGTACATGTTCCGAGAACTACATTGGCAAATAAGCACTGCCTATGCATCTAAAGGCATGCCAATAATATCTAAATGAAGCTTTGGGAGATGGCTCTTTGGTTCACCATGTTGCCGAGTAGGATTCAGACACTAGTTGCAGTTCCTCCACTTCAAACAGGTCCACATGGTTCCCGCCCACCCATATCCACCGGCCTTCCAGCCAGATTCTGGCCTCCTGCTGACCTACCACTTGCTCTCCAAGGCCAAGTTAACCCCCAGGATACCTCAGCCTCAGCTCAGTGTAGGTCCGCAGGGAAGCTGCTCGGACCTAGATAAGTGTTCATGGTCCTGGTGTGAACTCTGCAGCAGTCAGGTGTTAGCCTGTTTCCCCGACTTAATGACACTCTCCCAGGTCAGGTAAGGAAGAATTCTGGCAATTCCTTGTGCTGTGTTGTTTCAGGCTCTCTTCAGGTAGTGCAGTTGCTATGAGTTGGGAGGAAGTCAGTGGGCAGCACTCAAGCAAGTTCACAAACTAGTCTTTTGGCAAGTTTTCTTCTGGCAAAATTGTTTTTATTTGGCCCATTCAGCATTTAGCATACCATTTTTTGGGAACACTTCAGGCATACCAAACCAGCTATTACCATAATATTTAGTTTACACAAACATTTGATCAATTCTGGCATGTTAAAATCAAGAAGCAGTCATTAAAAATGATTAATTGATCTGTAACACATCCTTTAACCATAATTCCCATCTGGTTTTTCAATTCCTAAAAATCTGTGTTGGAAACAAAGCCTGAGTTAACATGAGTGGCCTTAATGGTTATGTTTATTTACTGAAATTATGGCAGCAAACAAATGTCCTCATTATATCCACTCCTCTTGGTAAACATTGTCCGTGTTATTAAGATGAACTGAGCATATTCTATAATTAGTAATGTTCAATTTTAAAATGATAGTGACAGTAATGACTCAAATCTTCTTTCCCATGATCAATATTTAAATCTCCACACTTTACAACCAAAATGATAAATTGGGATTCTGCTTCTTTTGTCTGAAAACCTGCTGAAACACTAAACCAGTTGTTACAACCTCCTTAGGCCCATGTACTATGTTCCATATGATTCTCCCCCTTTACCTCAGAGTATGAACTTCTCAATAATTGGAGGCAGGGTTTCCTCTTTACAAGGAGAGAACCTCTCAGTATAAAAACCCCGACCTGGGTGTAGGTCGGAAAGAGTGGCCCTTCAGGGAGAGGAGTTGTTGCTCTTGTAATTATTGTGCATACCATAATAAATCTTTCTTCATTCCTATCCGACCGTGCATTCTTGCATCCCTTCCATTGGATTCTATAGTTGCAATGAGGGTGAAGTGGAGCTGCCACAGCTGCCATGCACTATACCGGAAACCCACTTTGTCCAGGCCCAGAGAGGCCTCCACTCTGAATGGAGAGATGCTGCACATCGGGAATTTGAACAGTTCAATGCTAGTACTGGTGTCTGGATCCAGTACGTCGAGCGGGTACAGCATTTTGTTTCAGTCTTACACAATTGTTGGGGATGAGTGACAAACCGTTACCCTACTGATCACAGCCAGAGAACCCACTAATGTGCTCAGCGCCGGTCCTAGGGTTGCTGGCGCCCCGGGCAAGCTGAACTTCAGCGCCCTTGGGGGGGGGGGGGGGGGGAGGCGGGGGGGGGGGGGGCGAGGCGGGGGGGGGGGCCGAGGCGGGGCCGAGGTGGGGGGCGGGGGCCGAGGCGGGGGGGGGGCGGGGGGGCGGGGGGGGCGGGGGCCGAGGCGGGGGGTGGGGGCGGGGGCCGAGGCGGGGGGGGCGGGGGCCGAGGCGGGGGGGGGGCGGGGGCCGAGGCGGGGGCGGGGGGGCGGGCGGGGGCGGTGAGGACGGAGGGGAGTTGGCGGAGGGGGCTGCCCTGGGGGAGGGCGGCCACCGCGCATGCGCTGGTTGGCACCGGCCCAACTGCGCATGCGCGGGGCCCGAGTCTGGCGCCCCCTAGCACATGGCGCCCCGGGCGACTGCCCGAGTTGCCGGTACCTTGGGCCGGCCCTGAATGTGCTCATCAAAAGCCTCACTTATCCGGACAGGCCGGACTCCAAGTCATATGAGGACGCTCGCCACCTCATGTGAGTTTGGGGCTGCACTGTCCAAATCTCTATGGGACCATTTTGTCTGTGAACTCTTAAGTCACCGACACCCAGAGAAAGCTCCTTATAGAGGCCCACTTAATCTTCCATTGTGTGATAGACATCACCATTTCCTGGGAGAGCGTGAGATCCAAGAGTTGCAGGGCCTTGTGATCCTGAGCCTCGGTCGCTGGAGTGACTGCTGGCCAGCTGCAACCAGTCCCGAAATACCTGAACTTCCACAAAGCAGGACTGACCACAGGACCCAGGCACGACCGAGACGATTCCTCTGAGCCAGAGCACCAAGATGGCGTCTGCAGACACCGCGGCCAGGGCCAGGATGCCAGATGGGCCCGTGAAGGCGTCATTCCCCGCCAAACCCTCCCCCCGTTACTGCCCCCTGGAGGCGAAGCATATTATGTTGAGGACTAGAAGGTCACGTACCAGCAGTTGCATTATGTTACAGCCCCCAGGGTCACGCCCATCCGGATTGTACGGAAGGTGAATGGAAACCCATTGACATGGAGCTCGACACCGGAGCGGCAGTCTCAGTGATCAGCCGTCGGACATTCACCGTGATCTGGGCCGATATCCAGACCTTGGAAATTCAGGACACAGATGCCCAATTGGCCACATACACAGGAGAGCCCTTGGTCATTGAGAGCACCACCTACGTGAATGTGACATATCGGAACCAGTCGACATGTTTACCCATGGTGGTAATCCGACCTGGGCCGTGACTGGCTGCACCAGTTAAAATTGGATTGGCAACGTGTCTACCACATGTACCTCCACGGCCTGGAAGGAGTGTTAGCGAAATATTCTGGAATCTTTGGCAAAAACCTTGATAAATGGTGCAGTGGCCAAAATCAGCATGGATGGCCGCACAACATAAGAACATAAGAACATAAGAACTAGGAGCAGGAGTAGGCCATCTGGCCCCTCGAGCTTGCTTCGCCATTCAATTAGATCATGGCTGGTCTTTTGTGGACTCAGCTCCACTTTCCGGCCCGAACACCATAACCCTTAATCCCTTTATTCTTCAAAAAACTATCTATCTTTACCTTAAAAACATGTAATGAAGGAGCCTCAACTGCTTCACTGGGCAAGGAATTCCATAGATTCACAACCCTTTGGGTGAAGAAGTTCCTCCTAAACTCAGTCCTAAATCTACTTCCCCTTATTTTGAGGCTATGTCCCCTAGTTCTGCTGTCACCCGACAGTGGAAACAACCTGCCCGCATCTATCCTATCTATTCCCTTCATAATTTTAAATGTTTCTATAAGATCCCCCCTCATCCTTCTAAATTCCAATGAGTACAGTCCCAGTCTACTCAACCTCTCCTCATAATCCAACCCCTTCAGCTCTGGGATTAACCTAGTGAATCTCCTCTGCACACCCTCCAGTGCCAGTACGTCCTTTCTCAAGTAAGGAGACCAAAACTGAACACAATACTCCAGGTGTGGCCTCACTAACACCTTATACAATTGCAACATAACCTCCCTAGTCTTAAACTCCATCCCTCTAGCAATGAAGGACAACATTCCATTTGCCTTCTTAATCACCTGTTGCACCTTTAAACCAACCTTCTGTGACTCATGCACCATCACACCCAAGTCTCTCTGCACAGCGGCATGCTTTAATATTTTATCGTTTAAATAATAATCCCGTTTGCTGTTATTCCTACCAAAATGGATAACCTCACATTTGTCAACATTGTATTCCATCTGCCAGACCCTAGCCCATTCACTTAACCTATCCAAATCCCTCTGCAGACTTCCAGTATCCTCTGCACTTTTCGCTTTACCACTCATCTTAGTGTCATCTGCAAACTTGGACACATTGCCCTTGGTCCCTAACTCCAAATCATCTATGTAAATTGTGAACAATTGTGGGCCCAACACGGATCCCTGAGGGACACCACTAGCTACTGATTGCCAACCAGAGAAACACCCATTAATCTCCACTCTTTGCTTTCTATTAATTAACCAATCCTCTATCCATGCTACTACTTTACCCTTAATGCCATGCATCTTTATCTTATGCAGCAACCTTTTGTGTGGCACCTTGTCAAAGGCTTTCTGGAAATCCAGATATACCACATCCATCGGCTCCCCATTATCTACTGCACTGGTAATGTCCTCAAAAAATTCCACTAAATTAGTTAGGCATGACCTGCCCTTTATGAACCCATGCTGCGTCTGCCCAATGGGACAATTTCTATCCAGATGCCTCGCTATTTCTTCCTTGATGATAGATTCCAGCATCTTCCCTACTACCGAAGTTAAGCTCACTGGCCTATAATTTCCTGCTTTCTGCCTACCTCCTTTTTTAAACAGTGGTGTCACGTTTGCTAATTTCCAATCCACCGGGACCACCCCAGAGTCTAGTGAATTTCGGTAAATTATCACTAGTGCATCTGCAATTTCCCTAGCCATCTCTTTTAGCCCTCTGGGATGCATTCCATCAGGGCCAGGAGACTTGTCTACCTTTAGCCCCATTAGCTTGCCCATCACTACCTCCTTAGTGATAACAATCCTCTCAAGGTCCTCACCTGTCATAACCTCATTTCTATCAGTCGCTGGCATGTTATTTGTGTCTTCCACTGTGAAGACCGACCCAAAAAACCTGTTCAGTTCCTCAGCCATTTCCTCATTTCCCATTATTAAAACTCCCTTCTCATCCTCTAAAGGACCAATATTTATCTTAGCCGCTCTTTTTTGTTTTATATATTTGTAAAAACTTTTACTGTCTGTTTTTATATTCTGAGCAAGTTTACTCTCATACTCTATCTTACTCTTCTTTATAGCTTTTTTAGTAGCTTTCTGTTGCCCCCTAAAGATTTCCCAGTCCTCTAATCTCCCAGCAATCTTTGCCACTTTATATGCTTTTTCCTTCAATTTGATACTCTCCCTTATTTCCTTAGATATCCACGGTCGATTTTCCCTCTTTCTACCGTCCTTCCTTTTTGTTGGTATAAACCTTTGCTGAGCACTGTGAAAAATCGCTTGGAAGGTTCTCCACTGCTCCTCAACTGTTCCACCATAAAGTCTTAGCTCCCAGTCTACCTTAGCTAGTTCTTCTCTCATCCCCTTGTAATCTCCTTTGTTTAAACACAAAACACTAGTATTTGATTTTACTTTCTCACCCTCCATTTGTATTCTAAATTCCACCATATTGTGATTGCTCCTTCCGAGAGGATCCCTAACTATGAGATCATGAATCAATCCTGTCTCATTACACAGGACAAGATCTAGGACCGCTTGTTCCCTCGTAGGTTCCATTACATACTGTTCTAGGAAACTATCGTGGATACATTCTATAAACTCCTCCTCAAGGTTGCCTTGACCGACCTGGTTAAACCAATCGACATGTAGATTAAAATCCCCCATGATAACTGCTGTACCATTTCTACATGCATCAGTTATTTCTTTGTTTATTGCCTGCCCCACCATAACGTTACTATTTGGTGGCCAATAGACTACTCCTATCAGTGACTTTTTCGCCTTACTATTCCTGATTTCCACCCAAATGGATTCAACCTTATCCTCCATAGCACCGATGTCATCCCTTACTATTGCCCGGATGTCATCCTTAAATAACAGAGCTACACCACCTCCCTTACCATCCACTCTGTCCTTCCGAATAGTTTGATACCCTCGGATATTTAACTCCCAGTCGTGACCATCCTTTAACCATGTTTCAGTAATGGCCACTAAATCATAGTCATTCACGATGATTTGTGCCATCAACTCATTTACTTTATTCCGAATACTACGAGCATTCAGGTAAAGTACACTTATGTTGGTTTTTTTACCTCTGTTTTGAATCTTAATTCCAAGCCCACCCAGTACCGTACGCGCTAAGGCCAAGGTCGACACAGAGCTGGATCGCTTGGGGCGCTTGGGCGTCATTGCCCCATCCACTTCGCCGATTGGGCTGTGCCACTTACCCCTGTGTTAAAACCTGATGGGTCCGTGCATCTCTGCGTGGGCTACAAGACGGCAGTGAACGGAAATGAAAAATGAAAATCGCTTATTGTCACGAGTAGGCTTCAATGAAGTTACTGTGAAAAGCCCCTAGTCGCCACATTCCGGCGCCTGTCCGGGGAGTCTGGTACGGGAATCGAACCGTGCTGCTGGCCTGCTTGGTCTGCTTTAAAAGCCAGCGATTTAGCCGAGTGAGCTTGCCTTGACCGTTACCCGATCCCTCACATCGAGGACCTGCATGCCAAACTCAGCAGGGGAAAATTCGACATAAGCCATGTGTGTCTACAGCTGGTCTTAGATCCAGACTCCTGGAGGTTCATCACAGTCAACACCCACAGAGGTTTGTACAAATACACCCAGCTCCCATTCAGGGTTTCATCAGCCAGTGTGATTTTCCAGTGCTTAATGGAAAACACCCTGGGGGACCTACCCAGCGTGGCCGTTTAGCTTGCCCGCAACTACTTTTACTGGCCTGGATAGACTCAGACGTCAAGAAGGTGGCTCAGTGCTGCGGCTCTTGCCAGAAGAACCAGAGGGCCCCATCTTCCACTCTGATGCACCCTTGGGAATGGCCTGCAAAACCTCGGTCCCACGTACACATATACTTCGCAGGACCATTCCTGAGTGCAACGTTCCTTATCATGGTGGATGCCCACTCAAAGTGGCTCGAGGTCTACAAGGTGCAGACCGTGACCACGAAGCTGACCTTAGGAAGGCTGAGGCAGCAGGGAGTTGGAGTAGTTTGGGGCCTCGAATGGAATCCGACACATGTGGACTGCCTCATATCACCCGGCCTTAAACGGTGTGGCCAAACTGGCAGTCCAAACCTTCAAGCATGCCCTGAAGAAACTGACCAATTGATCTTGGGAGTTGTGGCTGGACTGGTTCAGTTATCGAAAGATCCATCATGCCACCACGGGAGTTGCACCAGTGGAGTTGTTGATGGGACATCAGCTCAGGACCCACCTCTGCCTCTTCATCCCGGACAGCAGGGTAGCACAGTGGTTAGTAAGTTGCTTCACAGTTCCAAGGTGCAAGGTTCGATTCCCAGCTTCGGTCATTGTCTGTGCGGAATCTGCACATTCTCCCCATGTCTTTTTTTTTTTATAAATGTTTTTATTCAGTTTTCATATTTTATATTGAACAAATTACAAATTGTTAGGAGAAAGAAAAAAGAAAAAAAAAACAAACACGCAAAAATTAACATACATATTTACAGGTAAGCATCTTCGTAGTAGTAACTGCGCCCCCCCCCCCCCCCCCCAACATGTTTATTTAGTTTGGTTTTGGGCCTTAGCTAGCCATCGAACCCCCGTAACGAACCTTTAGCCCCCCCCCCCTCCCGCTACCTTCCCCCGACTATTCTTCCTCTTGTACATTGGCCACAAATAGGTCCCGGAACAGTTGCATGAATGGCTCCCACGTTCTGTGGAAGCCGTCGTCCGACCCTCGGATGGCAAATTTGATTTTCTCCATTTGGAGAGATTCCGAGAGGTCGGACAGCCAGTCCGCAGCTCTGGGCGGTGCTGCTGACCGCCAGCCAAACAGGATTCTACGGCGGGCGATCAGGGAGGCAAAGGCAAGGGCGTCTGCCCTCCTCCCCAGGAATAGATCTGGCTGTTCTGAAACCCCGAAGACCGCCACTATCGGGCATGGCTCCACCCTCACTCCCACCACTTTGGACATAACCTCGAAGAAGGCTGTCCAGTACTCCACGAGTCTGGGGCAAGACCAGAACATGTGGGCGTGGTTGGCCGGGCCTCTTTGGCACCGTTCACATCTGTCTTCCACCTCCGGGAAGAACCTACTCATACGGGTTCTTGTTAAGTGGGCTCTATGTACCACTTTTAGTTGCGTCAGGCTGAGCCTTGCGCACGTGGAGGTGGAGTTGACCCTATGCAGTGCTTCGCTCCAGAGTCCCCACCCGATCTCCATCCCCAGGTCGTCCTCCCATTTCCTCCTTGTTGCGTCCAGTACGGTGTCGTCCCTATCTACCAGTCGGTCATACATGTCACTACAGTTCCCTTTCTCTAGGATACTTGCGTCCAGTAGGTCTTCCAGTAGTGTCTGTCGTGGCGGTTGTGGGTACGTCCTTGTCTCCTTTCGTAGGAAGTTTTTGAGCTGCAGGTACCGTAGCTCGTTCCCCCCAGCTAGCTGAAATTTCTCTGTCAGTTCGTCCAGTGTTGCGATCCTGTCGTCCGTGTATAGGTCCCTGACTGTCAGTGTCCCCCCGTCCTGCCTCCACCTTTTGAAGGTGGCGTCGGTCAGTGCTGGTTTGAACCTATGGTTGTTGCAGATGGGAGCCCTGTTCGACATTTTGGTCAGGCCAAGTTGCTGCCGCAGTTGGTTCCAGGATTGGAGGGTGGCTGTCACCACTGGGCTGCTGGAGTGTTTTTTGGGTGGGGATGGGAGTGCTGCCGTGGCGAGGGCCCGAAGGGAGGTTCCCATGCAGGAGGCCTCCTCCGCACGCACCCACTCAGCTTCTGGCTCCTGGATCCATCCCCTTACTCGCTCGGCTGTTGCTGCCCAGTGGTAGAATTGTAGATTCGGGAGGGCTAACCCTCCCCTGGTTTTTGTTTTTTGTAAGACCTTCTTTGGGATCCTAGCATTTTTACCCCCCCATACGAACGCCATGATGAGTTTGTCCAGCGCCTTGAAAAAGGCCTTGGGGATGTAGATCGGAATGGATCTAAACAGGAAGAGGAACCTGGGCAGTACGTTCATTTTGATCGTCTGAACTCTCCCCGCGAGGGAGAGCGGGAGTGTGTTCCATCTTTGCAGGTCCTTTTTAACTTCCTCCGTCAGGCTGGTGAGGTTCCATTTGTGGATCCCTTTCCAGTCATGGGCTATTTGGATCCCCAGGTAGCGGAATTTATGTCGGGCTTGTTTGAACGGCAGCCCCTTTAGTGCTGCCCCCCCCCCCTTGCGGGTGTACTGGGAAGATCTCACTTTTGCTCATGTTGAGTTTGTAGCCCGAGAAGGCTCCAAACTCTTTCAGGAGCGCGATGATTCCGTCCATGCTGCTTTGTGGGTCAGAGATATAGAGGAGCAGATCATCCGCATAGAGTGAGTCTCTGTGCTCTCTACCTCCCCTTCGGATCCCCCTCCAATTTTTTGCTGCCCTGAGCGCGATTGCTAGCGGTTCAATTGCTAGTGCGAACAACAGCGGGGACAGTGGGCATCCTTGTCTGGTGCCCCTGTGCAGCTGGAAGTATTGGGAGTTGGTATTGTTGGTCTGTACACTCGCCATGGGAGCGTTGTACAGGAGCTTTACCCAAGCGGTGAACCCTGTTCCAAGCCCGAACCGCTCCAGTACCTCTATGAGGTATTTTCTCCCCATGTCTGCGTGAGTTTCCTCACGTTTCCTCTCACAGTCCAAAGATGTGCAGGTCAGGGGGATTGGCCATGCTAAATTGTCCTTAGTGTCCAAAACGTTTAGGTGGGTTACTGGGTTACGGGGCTAGGAGACATGGGTTTAGGAGACGGTTACAGGGTGGAGACATGGGCTTAAGTGGGGTGCTGTTTCTAAGGGCCGGTGCAGATTCAATGGGCCGAATGGCCTCCTTCTGCACTGTAAATTCTATGATTCTATGACACCAGTGCATGGATCGGCCAGCAACAGGACCGCTCTGAGACGGACACTGATCGGCGCACGCAGCTGTGTGACCTCAAGCCAGAGGACTTTCAAAATTTAAGGGCTGGTGCCACATGTATCCTGGGTGTGGAACTCACGGCAACTAGTCCAGTTTCTTATTCAGTCCGGGCACAGGGACATGAAGCCAGCCGTCACCTGGACCACACCACCTGCCGCACACAGGAACCTCTGGAGCAGGCTGAGGATGCGTGAGACCAAGTACGCCCGTGGTCTCCATCACGGCCTAGCTTGGCACCTAGACCAGTGTCCACATCGCTGCATATCACCTCCGCCCATCGTGGCCCAGGATGCTGAGATGCCCAACGCCTCCTTGGAGAACTCCGATTCCGACATGGACATTCAGCCACCTTCAACGCCGATGCCCTCACCGGCTGTATCACTCCAGTCTCGACGCTCCGCATGGAAACGGTGGTCGTCGGTGTGTTACACACCTCCCGCCCCATCGACACTGGATCGTCGTCCGCTATGCGACTCCCCCCATACCTCAGAGTGTGAACTTCCCTGGTAATTGGGGGCGGGATTTTCCCTTTCAATATAAAAACCTCTCAGTATAAAAACCGCTACCTGGGTGCAGGTCGGGGTGGGTGGTCCTTTGGGGAGAGGAGTTGTTGCTTTTGTAATTATTGTGTATACCGTAATATTTGTTCCTATCCTAACGTGCGTTCCTGCGTCTCTTCCGTTGGATTGTACATCAGTCAAACTGAATATCTTAATATTCAATGTTAATATTTGTGAACTAAAGGGGACAATGTAAAAGTGGGATTGACCATTTAAGAAGGTGGTTTTTGGCTGTAAAGTAGAAAATTTAAATTAATTAGGAACCGGCATACACGATATCAAGTAATGTGATGCTTTATCTCTGATGCAACATTTTTAAATAGCTGCATCTCTGGAGAAAGATCAAAGAGACTGCACTACACTCTGTTAAAGCTGTCCCCAGGAAATCAATACCCCTGATATTGCAATCCTATTTAAAGTCAGACAACCTGGGACCACAGTACACGAGCTGGCTGGTAAATCATTTCCTGGGCATTAAGCTGGTGTGTATGAAATGTGTTGCAGAGGCACAGTTAAGAATATTTTTTGCTGCATGCGACAAAGATGCTTGGTGATTCCCTTTGCATTGCTCTGATGCATTTCCAGAGCAACGTTCACTGTCCCTGAAAGTCTGTGTCTGCATACAAAGGATGCTGGAAGGCAAAGGCGTGACTGGACTGGCAACATCACTTCTTTCACCCACCCAGGCAGCAGGTTGCTTCTGCATAAACACAACACTTCATCTCTTCTATATAAACACGGTAAAATCTGTCTGTGACCCTTTTCCTCTTAACCCCTCATTTGTTCACTTACCATGGCTTCAGTCATGGCTGCCCCAATGAACGGCACGGTAGCACAGCAGTTAGTACTGTTACTTCACGGCGCCAGTGTCCCAGGTTCGATTCCCGGCTTGAGTCACTGTCTGTGCGGAGTCTACGTTCTCCCCGTGTCTGCAAGGGTTTCCACCAGGTGCTCCGGTTTCCTCCCACAAGTCCCAAAGGACATGCTTGTTAGGTGAAATGGACATTCTGAATTCTCCCTCTGTGTACTCGAACAGGCGCTTGAGTGTGGCGACAAGGGGTTTTTCACAGTAACGTCATTGCAGTGTTATTGTAAGCCTACTTGTGACAATAATAAAGATTATTATTACGATAGCGAACATTATCTTTTCCGACAGGGTGAGGACATATGGTTGCATCTCGCCGACTAGGTGCTGCTAGCTGTTCTTATTCACCATCTTGCCCTGCATGAGTGAGGCAAGTATGTCAGCTAGTGCAGAGCAA